>NC_070582.1:29177663-29477663 GCF_027409825.1 Scomber japonicus | reverse complement strand
CAGTGTGGACAATGCCCTTGAGAAAATGCTGGTCTGTCCGATGGATGAGGAGGAAGCGGAGCTAACTGATATTAAGGTTGAAGTTGTAGATACCTCAGCCATCCTGTCTTCAACTGGCTCTCAAGGACACTAGTTCAAACCTGCCTGGACCAGCTGCTGATGGATCATGTGACCAAGACGCAACCACAACTGGTTCAACTAAAGAGGGATCAGCCACTGCCAATACTGGTTTAGCTCGAGAGGGCCCAGCTGCTGATGAGGCAGATATCAACATGATGGCAGTACAGGTCTAACTAAAAAGGGATCAGCTGCTGATGAATCCAGTGAGCATGAGACAACCATGACTATTAAAAAGGCTCAGAATAATAAGAATCAGCTGCCGTTATGACTCTATCAGCTCCAGAGGGACCAGCCTCGACTCTCCAAACAGAAGAGACAGCAGTTAACAATGGGTCACCTGATGACGCTGCTCCAAAAGTTAAGAGGGGCCCACTGAAGAGAATATGGAAGTTGTTTGGGAGGGTTTTTCGGGCCATGCTTAGAAGGAAATAATAAACTAGGCATCTGCAACTGTACAACACATGGGCATGAAATTACCTAATAATGCAGGATTTGCTGTAGTCAATATTTTATTTCACCAGTGCCAATTCTCCTACAAATTTCCAGATTAATAACCAATGTCATACAGTCTTTTGGTATATTATAGGTTGAGAACATGATCTCTTGTAAAGTACAGCTTATAAATTAGGCTATATAAAGTTGTATGGAGTTGTAAGAGATAAATAGAGGGACATAAATCCACATTTAATTCAGTTCATTTTCATACATTTCCACACATCCATTTTTATTTGAGCTATTAGACTACTGTATTTCTAAAGTTATTTGTGTGTTTGATTATACTTACGTAACTTTTCGTGATCCATAACCTGTTTTACGTGAACAGCGTTATCAGTGAGCACCAGTCTGCATACTGCAATTAACTTTCACTTTCGTTTTCCTTCTTGCTTGCTATTTTCGTTTCGCTGTGTGTGCGCGCGCGCGCGTGTGTTTAAGTTTTGTTTTCCCGTCATCACAACAGACTTTGCTCTATGACCAATCAAGTTTCGTTTCTGCCTGACGGAGAAACCATATAAAAGTCTGCTGTGACAGCCGCAGAGTCATTTCAGCAGCATGTATTCCTGGGGAGAGGACAGTCAGGGGGGCTTTCTTGTGAAAGACGGCTCCGGTGCAGCAGGTGATGGAGTTTACTTTTTGAAGCTCAATTTTCACATCAAGGATCTGTCAGCAGGTCATAGTGTGCTCGCTTGCGTCAAAAGTGATGGAAGCGCGTTCATTATCCACACAAACGAGAGTAACGATGGAAGACGAATGAGAGGAAAACAGAGTGAGTATCTGTCCGTTCTGTGTCTGTATTCAAAATTTTGCATAAAAAGTTAATTTTTACTCACAAAGTTCTGGAAATAAGACGTTTTCTTTCTTTTTTTGCTTCATTGATCCATGAACTCCTTCTGTGTGTCTGTGGCTTGTGTGCTTATAGAGTTTGTGAAACACAAAGAGAAGATTCAGGCAGTGAGTTGCAGTGATGACATGGTCACACTGCTGTCTCAGACCGGCAAAGTTCTCTGTGTGGGCCCAGTTCACACTTCACCCATTCCCAGGTAAGAAGAAACTTGTTTGACAGTCAGTCAGTGACCCAAGTTTGTTTTCTTGTACTGCTGAGTGCACAAACTGAAAGATTTTGGTTCATTTTTGAAATTGGTTGTTATTTCTCATAAGTACAGAACAAGGTGGTTGATTTCTGCCTGTTTCTGTTCTCTCAGGACTCCAGAAGCTTTGTGTAACATACCAGTATCTCAGGTTGCTTGTGGGAGCCAGCATTCAATCGCTCTGACCAAAGGTACAGTAAAGTTTACACTAGACTGCTGCAAATGTACAACTTCCCTCTGTACTACTCCAATAGCAACTGCTGTTTGTTGAATCCAGGCAAAACACTGAAAGCTACATTTTTATTTTATTTTTTTAAACGCTTAAATCATTGTGAATATCAGAAAACATTAATTTTGCATGTTTCTTGTAGTTTTTATCAATATTCACTTCTTATTATAAGTTTGTGTCCCACACTTATATTTTGTAAAAACTTGAATTAACTGTTGGGAAGGATTTATACAAAGTTGACCAAGTGGGAAAAAACACAGCGTTGAGTCAAAGTTGACTCAAAGTCCAATAATGGCTGAGATGACGGCCAAGTCCAAGATAATAGTGGTGCAAATAAAATAAAACACTTACAGAATACAGTACAATGCAGTAGTCAGACAGTGGTTTGCAAAGGGTTACAGTTATCATGATGTCCCCACAGATGGTCAGGTGTACACATGGGGCCAGGACTCCAGAGGCCAGCTGGGTCTGGGAAACATTAAGATTGATGCCAATTCACCCCAACTCCTCCAGTCTCTGTCATCGATCCCCCTGGTCCAGATTGCTGCAGGGGGGGAGCAGAGCTTTGCCCTCTCTGTCTCTGGAGGGGTGTTCAGCTGGGGCAGAAATGACTGTGGACAGCTTGGGTTGGGAGACACTACAGGTACTGAACCAAAACTTTAGTTTTCTTAATGCTGAGATTGTTATTTTTTATATTTGCACTGAAATGTAGACTTAAGTTTGAGTCATATTTGCATTTATCCTGTTTTTTATGTATTCAGGCATGTTTTATGAGCATTAAAATATGATGTAATGATACATTTCTTCAAATATTTACATCTTTGGTATGCAAATCTGAATTTTAGTACATATTTCTACAGACAGACACACACCAACCCCTGTTCATTCTTTGGACACGAAGAAAACTATTCACATCTCCTGTGGAAAGGACCACACTGCCATTTTAACAAAGGTTAGTCAAAACAAGCTTTCCAACTCTCAACAGTACCAGGCAAACAGTTTTAACTCACTCTCCAAATGACACTGAAATGAAGAAATATGTTTAAAATGAAAATCTTAGTCTTGATAAATTGCATCATTTTTGCAACACAAAAGTTGCAAAACTGATCATTTTTTCAGTATATTTAATTATTTTATTTTATAGTTGATTTCATTTCTAACTGTCTTTTTGCTATTTTTATTTGTGTTGTTTTAATATTAGTGATTACCCTCACCCTAATCCTATCCTTTAAAATATGGTTGTCTGGTTGCTTCCTCAGCATGGTGTAGTGTTTACATTTGGCTCCAGTCAGTATGGACAGCTTGGACACAACTCATTCAGTGAGGAACTACGTCCTCGTATTGTTGCAGAGCTCTGGGGGGCCAAGGTCATCAAGATTGCATGTGGACGGTATGCTATAATTGTACACTTTTCACTCTAATACAATTTGGCTCATTGCTGATGCAATTCCAGCATGATTTGAATTTTTAAACATCCTCTATATCGACTATTTGCATAAAAATGCCTCTGTTAAGTTTGCCAGACCTCTCAGGTGATGAGAGGTGACTCTGGAGAATGCAGAGTCACCAAAATTGTATAATTGTATTCAATAAGACTATAAACTTTAACATTTTTAAAGATGTTCACTGTTGCATTGAGGACATCACAGAAGCAGAGAGAAGACTTAGAATATCCAGTACAACCTTAAGCTGCTGGCTCATATTCTCAGAATTTTACTGGTAGTCTTCCTTCCTTTGATCATCAACAATAGAGAAATTATTTCACATTGTACCTAATAATATACAAGATTTGATGCAGAATTTCACTTTGACAAAAACTTAATATAAGAGAAAAAATATATAATTGTCTTTTCAGACAACAGGAATGTCTGCAGGTAAATCACGATTTGTAAATGTACTTGAAATATTAGAGGAGGCTTAGAAGCAGCAAAGCCTCTCAAATGCAATCTTTATGCCTTTGTTGTTATTAAAAATACTGTTTGTGCTTTATATTGTCCTTTTAATCAGACATCACACATTAGTGATGACAGACTCCAAGAGAGTCTACTCCTTTGGGTGTGGAGAGCAAGGCCAGCTGGGACATGGAGAGGAGAGTCATCCATCTGTGCCGCTGCCTGTTCAGCTACCACAAGGTAACTCCATTTATGCTATAGTATCTATTACAATAACCAAACTAAGAGAATTCAGTTCACTTATTTCAATGATAGATTACATTTTTCTATCATTATTGCAGGTGCTGCTGATGTTTCACAAATTCAGAACATCTACGCAGGAGGAAACTGCTCATTTGCAATGTGCTCCTCTAATAAGGTACCAATAATAATACATCCATTACAGACCAGTTTAGCAATGAGGTTACAGAGATGATTTATATGTGAAGTCACTTTTTAAACAACTCAACTTGTTTCTTCAGCAGGATGTTCACAAAGGGTCAAACAGTGACAGTATGAACAAGGTTCATCACTGTCTTGAAGGTTTAATTGACAGATGGACCTCTGAACATGATTCAAAGTCATGGAAAAAAATCAAACAGTAAGTATATTGAAATAGGAGTTATTATTTTTCTCAGTATGTGATTTTAACTCTCATGTCCTATGAGTGAAACTGCACTATTTTGTTAGTAGTATTAACCAATCATATCAAACCTTCACAGGGAAATCAAAAGGACATTTTCCTCTGCATCCTGCCTGAATCAAAGCTTCCTTGATCAAAGGTAAACACCATCTGCATATGATCATCATCACTTTTTAAAAATATATTTGGTGAATTACATTAACATATACATTTTCTGGCCATTCTTAGCAATGATAAACATTTCCAGACCTCACAAAAGTTCTCCGGCTTGAACTTGTCAGTTGCTCGACTTGCTTTCCAGAAACTGGTACAGAAGGATGATGTTTGGGAAAAGGTATGTAACTAAAATATGACTATGTATATATGGTATCAGATCAGTAATTAACAAGGGAGAGAAAACCATTCAGTATACTCCACTCAGTTATTGTATTGCATTTTTTCAACAGGTTGAGGCTGCTGTCACACAGTTGATCCCCTCTCTTTATGAGAAACCAGTAGGAGTGGAGGGGCTGAGGATCTATCTGCTACTCATTGAGCTTCTGCATGTGATCCAGAAACACAAACAGCAACAGGGCACACACCTTGCTGAGTTGGTCGCTGCTGCTGTAGTAAGACTGTCTGCTGACAACCTCCAAGTCATAGGTACAGTACTGTCACCTGCACTCTGTGTGACCCTGTATGCCCACAAATTAAAGCTCTATGTTACATCTCCATTTAGCAGCCCCAAGTGGCAGTCAGAGATAATTGTTTGACAGATATCCATAGTCCCTAGCAGTAGAAGTAGAAGTAATTTAACTTTAACATAAGTAAAAGTATCACTACCACAGTCTAAAAGTACAGTGCTAAGTGCCTCGTTCAAAATCATACTTAAGTTAAATTATAGAAGTAGCAAAGTAGCAAAATGTACTCAGCAACAGTTCTTGTTCTGCAGAAAATGGCCTCTGTGACTGACATATTATTAGCTTGCAAACACAGATGTATCAATGTGTAAGTAGTGGTTGAGGTCGAGATGTACAGTAACTGGTTTTCAAGTCCAACTAAAAACACATTTAATCATCCATCTTGATGTCAAAAATAATGTCAACAGGGTTTTAAATGTATTGCTAATAGGTTTGTATTATTAGAATGAAGAAAAAATGTCTTTGGGAAAATATCAGAAATCGGGGGGTGGGGAGGTGGGGTCATGTCGGAGGCTTGTTTGATTGACATTAGCTGGCAGATTACCAGTTAGTGACTGGCAGAGTGTGTGTAACTAAATGTGTGCTCATAAATGCCTTTATGTTCATCAAAGTCTTCTTTTTTTGAGACTACAGTGGCATATTCCAGAAGCCATATACATAAGTTACTTAGTAAGTTGTGAAAATCACACTGACATTAATGTTTTCTTCCGCAGTGGGCTGGTGGTGCTCACTGTGGCCCTCCACTAAGATTAAACATGTCAAAGTGTGGAAGCGGGCCCTCGCACCTATCCTGTCCTCCTTCCCTGTTCCTCGTGACTCTGGAGTCAAGAACCTGCTACTGGTCCTCCGACATATGTACAATGTAAGTACAAGTTGTCTTATGTTTCCTTGTGAATTTCAAACCACAGACAAAAAGTCTCTGTTTTGTTTCTGTTTTGTACATTTACCTAATGAACATTACCTTCACATTTATGTTTTAAAGGCCAACAACAGGACTGAAGGATGTCAGAGGATCCCAGATGAAACTTTTTGTATGGGGGTTAACCAAGTACTTCTTCAAGAGGATCTGAAAGTTTGGCGTTCAATGCCAAGAAACAAGGTAAGATAAATAACACTGATTTTAAAAAAGAAAAAGGTTGAACCCATTTCTTGATGGCAATCAGGTCATTCCTTCATCTTTCTCTCAATGTTTGACACTTTTCATATTGTGTTCATTCATGTGAAAATCATGATCATTGAAAACACAGTTTGGTGAAGTATTTATCTTTTTTTCAGGATGTGAATCAGCCACATATCATGTGTAACTTCCCATTTGTGATGGATCTGAAATCAAAGATAATAGCTTTTGACACTGATGCTGGTTGGACACAGGCAAGTAGTTGTGAACTGTTTCTTGTCAAAACTAATCCATGCAAACAATATTCTCACAGTCATCAAGAAGTCTCAAACAAATCTACTTTTGTTAGTTTGTTTCCTGTAATGGCAACATTTCAAACCTGATAGACAAAGCAAATTTGACAGTTTTTGTACATGCTTACAATTTCATAAATTTGTAATATGTCAGCGTTATGTTCAAAGCTTGTTGTGTTTCCCCAGTGGTTAAAAAAAACAATGAATGTATAGAAATGGATTGAATTGTAGCACAAATGATGTATTCAAAATTAAAGTGAAGGTTGTATTTTAAATGGTATTGTAGGGGCAACAACAGCAGTTGGTTTGGACGGTCTTTGGATGGGTTGCTCAGGCAAATCCTCGCTTCTTTGAACTGAAGCTGAAGCGTGCGTCACTCATGGAAGGCACCTTCAAACAACTAGCTGCTGCTCATTCCAGCGCCCTCAAGAAACCATTTGTGGTAATAAGTTTGTTTTTACCTGATGGTTAAAGTACTGTCAAATCATTTTGTGGTGACTCTTATGCAAGCTTCTATCTAACATGATGCATTTTATTTGTAACTTCTTGTCTCTCAGGTCTATTTTGATGAGGAACCAAAGGTCACAGATGTCTACAAAAGAGACTTTTTTCATCACTTGTTTCATAACATGGTGTCAACTAAATCTGGGATGTTCATGTTCAATGACTCCAATACACTGGCCTGGTTCCCCTCCAAGGTAAGAGATTTGATCCTCATATACAGTAGAAGTAATATTTGGTTTCAAGCTTCATTGTATTTAATGGATTATTTATTGTGTCTGTTGTGTTCAATAACAGGCAACAGAGGAGGACAAGACAAACTTCTTTCTGTTTGGACGTTTGTGTGGATTGGCCTTGTACAACCAGAGTATCATACATTTACCCTTCCCACTGGCACTGTTCAAGAAACTGCTTGATGTAGAGCCTTCACTGGAGGACATGTTAGAGTTCAGCCCAAGAGTTGGAAAGTATGTTGAAATTCATCTGACTTTTATAATGCACAATTATGTGGTTTTTCACAGTGATTCGTGAAATGTTGCAATATGTTGTAAATACTTTACATTTCTCTAAATATAACAATATATAATATGTTTTACTGTTTTAAGGAGTCTGCAGGACATCTTGGACTATGAAGACAATGTCATAGAAAGCCTTGACTTGGATTTTCTGGTTGGTATTTCACTCTTCAATACAGCAGACAATCTGTCTCATTTTTTCTTTCTTACATTTTTTAAAAGCTTTGCAGTGATATAACAAACCTGTTCTCTTTAATTATTGATTAACAGATTGACTGGGATGGGACAGAGGTTGACCTTGATCCCCAAAATCCAAGAAAGCCTGTGACATGTCAAAACAAGTAAGACTTAAGATATTCTAATAATATTTAATACATATTTAAATCTATACTACCAAGCTAAGTTGTGTATGTGATTTTTAATTTAAAACTTTAACCTCCTAAACAGGAAGGAGTTTGTGGATGCCTACGTGAATCATGCCTTCAACACGTCAGTGGAAGGTGTGTTTCAGGAGTTCAGGCGAGGCTTCTTCCAGGTGTGTGACCAGCGTATGGTGAAACTGTTCCGGCCACATGAGCTGCAGGGACTCCTGGTGGGCCAAGATGTGTACGACTGGGCAAAACTGAAACAGGTACAGGATAACAAGCGCTGCTCCTGTTCAAAATGTTCTCTGCAACGTACTACTGATTTGCATATCTTACTGTGCTTGATTTCATCATGTCAAACATTGTAACCTTCTGTTTTGGATTTAATTAGAACACAGTCTATGAAATGGTCTATCATGGTGGTCACCCCAACATACTGATGTTTTGGGAGGTTTTTGATGAACTGACAGAAGAACTGAGGAAAGATTTCCTTTGTAAGTATTTTATCTAATGTTGACAGCTTTTCATTGTGGAAGCTTTTAGCCAGACAAGTCACATGTAGGTCTTTGAAAAATATATTATTTTATTCATATGTTAGGTGTAAAAATAACAAAGACATATTAATAATAGAAATGTCTATCTGATTATTTAAGCTGTGTGTCTCTATAAACAATAACTATTTCATTTTAGTCAGATTAAGACAATACTGTGACTATACTGATGTAGTAACTTAATACAGATATTGTAGTGTAGTAAAGAAGCATCATCCACACCTCTGACTTTACGGGTGTTCCTCAGGGTTCCTGACCGGTTTTAGGAGGGCTCCTATTCTTGGAATGGAAAATGTCCAGATGAAAATTCGAGTTAAGGAAGTCCTAGGCACCTCCAGCGATCAGCTCTTCCCTGAGTCACTCACATGTCACTCTATTCTGGAGTTGCCCTTATACTCAACCAAGGAGATCATGCAAGAGAAGCTGAAAGAGGCTCTGATAACAGAGAGAGGATTCTCAGATCTTCCTCAGATTCACTGATCATCAACTGCTGGACAGGAGCGTGTACTGTATCTGTGGGGTGGGCCTGATTTCTATCATCTTTCTGCATTAACTCACCTTAAAAACAAACTCACTGTGCCGAATGCCTTTGACTTGATACTATACACGTGCACATTTAAAAAGGATGTCCAAAGAGCATTTGGAGTCATTCCCTCTTAAACTGAAGTCACTTTAAAAGTCTTTGTTTTTTTCCTTTATATTATTATATATATTATTATTTATCTTGCAATTCTATCATTTAAGTGAAGTTATTAATACACATGACTTTTACATATTCTCAGGGACAAAGTCCATTTTTGTGATTTGTGGTTATTTATTGATCAAATTGCAATAAACAGAAATAATATATATATTTCCTTTTATAATCCAATACTTTCTGCATTCCTGTACTAAATATTATTTTTGTTAAAATTCTAATGTTGCTGATTCTTTGTCAAATTGGTGATAAATAGGTTGTATGGTATTTTTGATTTTACGGTTTATGTTGTGGTTCTGTTGAATTGTATTTTACAGGTCTATGAAGGAGTCAGACAAAATACTGTATTATAATGGTTGAATGCTACTGTATATGATAGCCAGGTGCCTTCTTGAAGAATGTTCTAACTTTATGTTATATTGCATACCATTCCTGCTGGGTGCTGTTATTTTATCACTATTGTATATTTTGTACTTAACGTAACAATGGTCTTGAGTCAAAAGGCTTAGTTTAAAAACAGATTTATCACATGTAAAATATGTCATTCAAGGTTATATCTCATTCTGGCCATTGTCTGTTTGGTGTTTTCAGTATAATGCAATTTAACGTATGCAATGTAAAAGTTTGGTTTGTAAAATCAATGAAGGAAGATTTACTCCACAATACATCTGTACACTATTGTATATAATAGATGAAATGACATTAAATAACATGTGTTTGTGAGCACTAATAACTATGAAGCAATGTTTTATGAGTGGGTCCCTGTTCTGTTGGTGTTGTGCATGCACATGAAGGCACATGCATATTGATGTTATTCCATTGATTAACAGTTGGTTGTAGAAACACACCAACACAAAGCAGTGAAGAAAAAGCTATAAACACATGGACAGAAACAAATTATTACTAACATATTAGAAAAGTTTAATGCATTTATATAATGCTTTTATCTAAAGCACTTCACAATGTTTCTGCAGCTCATTCATCCATTCACACTCACAGTCACACTCAAATTCACACACACTCTCACACAGCAGTGGAAACAAGCTACCATGCAAGGTGCTGGCACAACCATCAGGACTAATTTAGGGTTATCCAAGGACACTCTGCCATGCGGACAAACAGGACAAGTTGTGGATCGAACCACAGTCCCTCTGATTATCAGACCTACACATAATGCATTTCTAGTGAGAATTCTACAGGGTGCCTTTAAAGGAGACATATACTTTTTCTGGCTTTCTGTTATTTATATACTGTTATAATGTCAAACATTTAAAACATGGCAAAAGTTATTCAACTTGAGGTGAACTTCAACCTGCCCTAAACACTGTCAGTTTGCCAAGATTGTTTCATGTATCGTTTGCATTGTTCACTCTCATTTCCTTTCAGATTGGATTTTGGCTCCAACATGTATTGATGTATTTGAGAGGTTGACATTTCAAGTAAAGGAAAAAGAAAGTAGTGAAATAGACTACTACAACTATAGTTTGTTGCAGTAGCCTTCCAAGAGGTTAACCAATCGGGATAACGACATTCCAGTAGAGCCCCAGAATAAAAACATAGACCAGGGGAAGTGAATAACATGTCCCCTTTAAAATTACTATATGTCTACTATCACCAGATGGTGCCAAAGTAAAAGTACATACAGTGGCTGAAATTTTACAAGGTTGCTTATGGTCATACCAAACCTCCATCATAACCACTAGATGGCGCCATTATTCTTCTGGTTGGCCATTAGGTGAAACAAAGAGCAGCAGGGATGAGATCATCAAGCAGACTTCAGCAGGTTTACAATAAAACAATGCTTGAAATTGAATTATACCAAACAAACTAAAAAATGCAGTCTCTAAATGCAGTCCCCTTTGTTTTTGAGTCATAATCCAGTGTGAGGTGATGTCACGTGTGACATCAGATTAAATAAAATAGATAAATAGCCTAGACTAGAAACAGACTGACATGCACACAAAAATAAACTTATAAATACACACAGTGAGATCATGAATAGCAACTGTTTGGCACACTGAAACACCCCACACAATCAGAGTCAGTGTCGGGTCCATTGCCAAGTAGGTTAGCACACAAGGAATTTACCTGGTGTTGTGGTGCATAACTCATAAAATCAAGTAATCCCAAATAATGTCAAAAAGAAAAAAAGAAATTCACAAAGAAATATGTAAATGAGAGCTATTGGTTAATGGGAACACTATGGGAATTTTCCTTAGGATATTGCAGAGGAGGCTAAAAATATAAATGGAAACAACTTTTTTCTTTTTTTTTTTTGTCCAAGTATTTCCCCTGTGGTCCTCTGAGACCTCTCAAATGAGTCATGGCATTAAAAGCATCTCGGGAATGTAGGTTATTGCGTATATCAGCCTATGATACAGCTCATTGTGCATTCCTGCTATTTAGAGTAAAAACCCTACACTAATCAGTTATATAATTTGTTGGACTTCGAAGCATTCATTCACTCATTCAGTCTCTGTGTACAGCAGGCACGCCGCTGCGCCTCGGGAGCGAGCTGGCATGCATTGACGTCAGACGGAAGCTGGCTGGACACACACACACACACGCGCGCCTATGTACGTGCATGCGCGCGCACGGGATGTTCTCGCGTTTTTGTTTTTTTTTTTTGCGACGCGAGCGCGCGGCCAGTCACAGAGCTCGAGAGAGAGAGAGCGAGAGACTCCGGAGTGAATTGAGACGAGCAGTCATGAGTAAAGTATGCGCACACATGGACGGAGAACATGGAGTATTATGAAAGAAAGAGAGAGAGAGGGAGAGAAAGAGAGAGAGAAGCGCTTGACATCTACTCCGTTTGAATTCAGACCGCTGTCACTACCAGCAGCTCGCAGCTTTGGGATATATCTGCAGGATATTTGCACAACAATGGTAAGTTTAGCTCCGACGTTATACTGTGTTTTTTCATAGCTTGCCTGTCCGGTCCGGGGGACGCTGTATGTTCCTGTGGTGCTGTCAGTGTCAGTGAGTGATTCGGAGGTGTTGAGCAGCAGCCAGCAGGATGACTACATACGTATGTGCCAACTCGGGACTGCAGCTGAGGCCAAGTAGAGAACAGCTGGCCTTTAACACTAGTGTAGCAGCCCGTGGGCAACGTTACGCATGCTTCTCAATCAGATGAATACATAAAAAAGTGGACAGCCAGGAATATCAACGCATATTAACACGGTGAGGCCTTCTAGTGTTCACTAATGAGAGGGGCTTTTAAACATGTTTGTGAAAAGGCTCCTGCTGTCTTTAATGATGCTGCCATGGTGATAAATAAGTGATGATGATGATGTTGTTGATGAAGTATTAATGATGTCTATTTAGAAGGGCGAGCGTGATGAAGAAAATAATGAAGTTGTCAGTGGTGATTGCATTGATGATGATGATGATGATGATGATGATAGTGATTGTGATGGAGCTGATGAACTTGTTACCCTTGGGAAGATGATGATGACATCATCAGATCTAATGCCACGGTCTGACCCTCTTAGCCAAACTAATGACACACAAACACAAAGGTGCACACACACACACATACACAGACATACATTATGGTTTCTTGTTACAGTATTGATTGTGCGTGCCATTTGTGCTGGATGAGTGTTATTTGAGATGGAGCCAAACACGGTGTCCTCCACCTCACAGACAATAAAAGAATATTTTACTCTCTGCTGCTCTCACTGCACCACGGTCCTGTGATCTGCTCTCCGTTACTTTATTTCAACTTGTTCTGCCTATTTCTGATCAGTTAAAAGATGGGAAATATTCTATTTATGGTTCAGTGCCTGATGGGATGAGGAATTAGCAGCAGCTGACCTCATCTAAAGCCCTTTTTCCTCTGGGCCAAAGGCCAAAATTATCAACACGGTCATTTTGACTCATTGTTTTGTCTTTTCTTTTGTCCTGCCAGGCCATTCACCAGCAGTGAGGAAGACTTTTATCCTCAACCCCCCTTCCTCCCTTTGTCCCTGACACCTTGACACGACAATTTTACATCTGCTTCTTACTCATATCACTCGCTCCATCTTCTTGAAGCGTTTCCATTTCAACTCCTCCTCCTCTCCCCCATACCCTTCAACCCTTATTTTTATTTCAAACATGGATTCCTCTGGAGATATAACCTCGGCCCAGGATGGACATGCTGAGCTCAGGGCCAGCCCCGGTCGCTATGATCTCAGCGGACTGTACCATCTGGGTCGGACGTTGGGCAGGGGCCACTTTGCGGTGGTCAAACTGGCTCGTCAGATCAACACTGGGCAGTTGGTTGCCGTCAAGATGATCGACAAGACAAAACTTGATGTCATGGCAACAAGCCACCTCTTACAGGAAGTGAGGTAAATAACTTCTGAGTGAAAAGCAGAAGTAGCTTTTTTTGGAAGTAAATGTTTTAATGGGATTTCAAACAGACAGACAGACTGATTTTAAACTCTGAATAGCTCCAACAGAAGCCTGTGTGTGATCCATCTGAACAAAAAGAGAAAGCTCTGTCTAAATAAAAAAAGTGCCCTGAAGGAGTTTCACCACTCACAGTATCCTCATTTAAAAATCTATAAAAAGCTGATACTTCCTCCGTTAATTAACCGTCATCACTAATTATTTTCAGGTGCATGAGGCTGGTGCAGCATCCCAACGTGGTTCGCCTCTACGAGGTCATCGACACACCCACCACCCTCTACCTGGTCATGGAGCTGGCTGAGGGGGGTGACCTCTACGACTACATCCTGCGCCACGAGGGAGGCGTGGCCGAAGAAACCGCCAAGCGTCATTTTGCCCAGATCGTGCGCGCTGTGGCGTACTGCCATCAGCTCCACGTGGTGCACCGGGACCTGAAGCCAGAGAATGTGGTGTTCTTTCCCCAGCAGGGGGCCGTGAAGCTGACGGACTTTGGGTTCAGCAATTTATTCCAACCGGGGATGATGTTGGCCACCAGCTGCGGGTCACTGGCGTACTCGGCTCCAGAGATTCTACTGGGGGAAGAGTACGATGCTCCAGCTGTGGGTAAGAAACAGAACAATTGAAGTGAAAATGAAGTTTTGGCCTAAATAAACAAGCACGTGCAGGCTTCAAGTCATGCAAATTTAACTGTGCTGTTGACAATAATAGAACAAACATGCAGATGTTTCATTAAAATTGGAGCCTGAGGTCATATGTAACATCCATCATATGAAACACTGCATCTGAGTTTAAATCTACTTTAGCACAATTAATGCAATTCAGTTATTGTACTGAGAAGAAAACAACAAATCTCAGCTGTTCTGTATCACAATCCTCATCAGCAGTCGTCATGGGAATAGTAGATGCCATTTTTTTTGGAGGATTTATCCCTTTTGTTGGCTTTAAAATACCCTCTTGACCTTTTGAAACAGCATTTTAGAAAGCTGTCCTTCTCAGTGGCTGTTCTGAGAGCTTTTGATTATATCACACTACTCTCATCAGCAGGTGAGGCCACATTAGATCAGATTAGTAAGATATGGTCTTTTTTATTTTTTTATTTTTTATTTTTGTAAGCCGCTGTCTCCCAAGGTCAAAAAGAAACAAAACTAGACAAAATTGCACGATTATGTGTTTGGCACAGCAACAACAAACTGCTAAATTCATGTGGCAAATTCAGCTGTAGGGCTGCCATGTTTGTGTTTGTACCTTTGTGCATGAGCACATGTGTTTATGGGCTCATTACTTTCACTCTGTGTGTCTGTGTGTCTGTGTGTGTGTGTGTGTGTGTGTGTGTGTATGTGAGTGTTTGTGTGTGTGTCTGTGTGGCCATATTTGTCCCCTTGACCCTATGTGTCTATGTGTGTTACCTTGTGTATTTAAATGTGTGATCCTGTTCTATTTTTCCTTTCATATGTATGTGCTTGTAAGTGTTTGTGCCAGTGTGAATGAATTGTATGGATTTGTGTGTGTGTGCGTGTGTGTGTATGTGCAAAGGATTAGTGTCTGTATCTGGGTCAGTCTAGGAAAGCCAGTCAGTCATGAGCCAACTGGGCACGTTCAGCAGTGGAACCAAACACTGCAGCTCACCACTGGCCTCTCACACTGCACAGCAAGCATTTGTGTGTGTGTGTGTGTGTGTGTGTGTGTGTGTGTGTGTGTGTATGTGTGTGTGTGTGTGTGTGTGTGTGTGTGTGTGTGTGTGTGTGTGTGTGTGTGTGTGTGTGTGTGTGTGAGAGAGAGAGCTAAACACAGAGATAGATAACAGAAAGAGAAAGTAGCATACATCCCAGTTTATCCATAGTCATGTGGTCCACATGACCATAGGTGAGGCAGGCAGATGGATTGGGGGATTTAACGTTATAGAAACAGAATCAGAGGGATTTCTTATGAGAGGGGGGTGGGGGGTGGCGTGGGCACAGTATATCCGCTTCAGGGAGGTTGGTGGTCCTATCTGCTAAGCTGGACTAGCCTGCATTTTGGCAGGGATTGGACGCTATTTATTCCGGTGACTACAAATGCATCTGCACTGAATACAAATGCGTCTCAACTGGAATTAGAAGCTGTTTTATATAGAAGGACATCAGGGGTTTTGCAGTTGCTCTTACATATCCTGCAATCTTGTCCTGAGTTTGATTATTAGAATGAATATTTTCAAACTAAGAACATGACATAAATACGAAAGGGTGTGGCGGTGAAGAAACACTGCTCACATGCATCCATATAAGTTGTGAGTTGCATTTGTTTCCTTTTTTCATGTTAGTTCCTGTTTCTAAAAGCGACACACGGATGGCGTCTATTTAAATGCCTTTTATTACATCCTCCAAGACGGTTTTCTGCTTCACTTCAACCGAAGTGCACTTTTCTGTTCTACTCCAACATGACTCAACCTTTAGATGCCACGATTATGTCATCACTTCGATAGAAATGTACACTTCTGTCACCCACGCCCACAAATGTGTGTATGTGTATGTGTATGTGTTTGTGTGTGTGTGTGTGCTAATCCAGAGCTGCACAGAGGAAGACATGTCCCTCAGTGATCTCAGCTTAGTAAGGTGACTCATAAACCTCTCTATACAAACACACACACACACACACACACACACACACACAGAGACACACACACACTAACACTAACACTCACACACACACATAGGCTCCTCTGTGTGTGTTTGATATTTCTGTCTCGTATAAACAGGCTGCTGTTTAATTCACTGTTCCTTCACTGTTGGGAGTCCTGCAGTATACATGTGTGCTCTGTTTGAGGACAGTGTGTATGTGTTTTTGCGTGTGTGTGTGTGTTTGATGATAGTCATATGATGCAGGGAAGAGACAGGAAGGTCTACAGGGCCTCTTGCCTTTGACAAAGATAAACACTGCCAAAGTTACATAAGATCTGCTCATTACTGTGGGCATGCATGTGTGGACAGTTTTTGAGGTCTAAGTGCTCACGTCAGGTTCACTGACGAGAAAATGATTTGAAATCATTTGGCTACATGGAATTAAATGAAAGCACCTGGTTTGTCATAGATAGGAGACAATAAATTCTAGTGTATCAGTGAATGTGTGTCAATTATTGGTGAGTTATGGCAGAGAAGTTTTGCTTGGCTGTAAAGATACACAAAATGTCAGATAAGAAGAGAGGAAAACCCACATTAGTGGAGTATGTTACGTGCAGCAGGAACTTCTGCATTTAAGACTTATTTGTGTGTCAGCTGCACACTGTAAACAGCATAGTGTGTGATTTTGACTATTTTGTTGTTTTGTGATCTAATTGTCTTATTTGCTTGTTAGATCACTTTTAGAGTTTTTATTGCAGCTGAAATGTTATGTGGTAAAATCAAATTTGCTCCCTAAACTCGTCTAAAAACAGCAAATAGCAGTTCATTTAAGAGCATTTACAGGATGTTTTATTCAAAATTAGTCTGACACACCGAGTTCAAGTTGGGTTACAGCGCCTTGATGTGCTGTCCGACGTCCGCAAAGTGTCCACAACTTGTCCACAACGTGTCAAACATTAAAGCACAGCAAAAAGTTTCATTTAGAATTCTACGCCTGGTCTAGGGCAGGCTGCCTCATGGTACACCACTCATTTCTCTGCTCGAGGGTGGAGAGTGTCGGTTGTTTGTTACTGGACGGGAAGAAGCACATGAAATGATGAAAAGTTTCACAGATAAAACCTCTTTGTCAGTGTTTTCATATCAACCTGAAGGCTGTTGGATTTTTTATAAGAACAACTACTTCTCTAAAGCTCGCAAAGCCAAGATCCAACACGCTGTCTCTATGTGCGTGTTGGAAATAATAACAATGCTGCAGACATAAAGGGGCAATACTCCAAATAACTGCTTTTTGTGTGTGCTGCTTCTTTCGTGTGTAAAAAGGGGCACACCACCAATTTTACACATAAAAACCAGTTTACTTGTCAAGGTAATACTCAGCTTTTGAAAGCAATTATATTATGTCCTCTGTGGCTCTGAGGAAGACGTCTGAAGTAGGACAAAATTATTTTGATGATGTCATCAGGTTTATCTCACACTGAGTTTAAAGAATTTAAAATTTTAATTGAAAGTCTGCATTACAAACTGAAGGCATTGAGTTTGAAAGATCTTGACATTTACCAGCCATTAACAGTCTAACAAAGGATTCTATGAAATTGCATTAGGATCCAGTCATCATCCAGTCACTTGGAGCTAAAATTCATAATATCCTATCCTCAGCTGCATTGATTAGACAATTATTTTTTTTAAATTGGTCTTAAGTAAGTCCCCCAACTTTATAAGATGTACTGAATTTAAACCTTTAAATCTGACAAAAAAATCTTACAAACCTATCACTGTTATTTGAAGAAAGTGAACAAATATCAAATCCATGAAGCTGGATTGATTCCTGAGATATACCGGTGCTTTCACAAAGATTTAAAGTGAAGATAAAACAGCCATAGTGATGCCTGTATGAAAACAAAAATACACCTCTGCATGCACGCTACATTTATGTACAATCATTCTCTTCCCTTCTCTATCAAGATCATTACATCAGCGTTAATAGGAGGTAATCATATTAGAAAAATGAAATATATCAAGATTATGAGGGAAAATGGCTTCATAATTGGTCCAGTTTATGTGAAGCACTATATTTGATCAGTCCCTGATGACGTAAATGCACCTTTTAATAAGTGAAGAGCATGCAGTGAGTGCTGGGATACTCCGGTTTTGCCTTCCAAATGTGGTCAAAAAAAGGTTGCATTTCTTGTATGAACTTGGAGGAGCAGTTGGAGTAACATGGCTTTATTGACCCCTTATGACGTATTTGGCCTTGAAATGCGGACTTCAAAAGAGACAGCCTCTGGAAAGGGCCACATCCGGGCCACGGACCCACGATCAGTCGCCTTGGGACCCAGTCCCAGTGTGACAGATCCTGGATCTTATCTCAGTTATAGTTAAAATTATTTTCTTGTCTAGATTCAGCCTATCCACATCTGGTTTATATGTGCTGTGTGTGCTTTTGTGTGTGTAGTTCATGTTTGTGCTGTCAGCAGTCCACTAATGCATGGTGAGAATGTGCGATATTCCCCAGCGAGCAGAGAAAAGTACACTCCCAGCACTCAGTGGCTTCTCCTCCCTGTTGCATAACACTTGTCTACACAGGAATGAGCGTGCTCATGAGCGTGCATGTTAGTACATTGTATGAGGAGAACTGAGGGCTGTTGTTTAGACCATCATGAGTGTAATGTGGGACAATGGTTGAATGTTTATAACACATGGGACTGGTACATGTGGGAATGCAACTATACATACTGTATGGATCCTTATCACATTGTGAAAGAGCACATTGAATCTTATCTAGGAAGGATATTGCAATAAAACTAAGTTATTTATGGAAGTTTATTTGCCATTAGGGGAGAGTCTTAACAATTTCACTGTAGTTTTAGGAAGCTACAAAATTATCCAGTACAATAAAGATCTGTATCTGGAAACTTGTGCATAGTGAATTATTACATGGGATATTATAAATCAATAAGTACAAATAAAGTATAAAATATTCATAACAGGTTTGAATTAGCAATGATGCTGCATTCTTAATACCTAATGCTACTTACATAAACACTCAGGATGTTAATGTTGACATTTTCTAAATACATGTAGAAAATTAGATTTCTTTGATCAACTTAAACAAGATTAAGCATCTACAGCCATGCTAGCAGCTCTGTGAAGTTGTACCATGGATGTATAAGAGCTGGATATGACTCCGCTGCGTAGCCATTAGCGAATTTTCCCCAGTGGTCACTCGTGGTATTGCAATGAAAAATTCCCCTGCAGCCCAATACATTTGATACATGGAGGTTTTATATTGGTAAAAACTTCCTCGAGCCGTAAAAAGCTATTTAAAAATCTGTGACATCATAACAATTTAAAGTCTATAGACCGGGTTGGGGTTACACTTCTGCGCATATTCAGTGGGCAGCATGATATGGAAGTAAACCTGGAAGCTAGAAGCTTTTTTGGGCGTATGTGCTTATAAGACTGAATAGACACAAAGATAAGATCAACAAACCGGCGTTGCTTCCCACAGAGCCACATGCAAAACGTGTAAAAGAAATCAATAGCTGTGAGAAAACACCAAATGTGTGAAGACAGCTTAAAAAAACATTAAGTGACAAGTCAGCACTTTCTGGAGGGTGGTGCTTCCTGTAAAGTTATACAGAGAAAAAAACGTATTCTGATTCTGAACAATCTCCTTTTCAACTACTCAGGGAACTTTTGTGACATGAGCAGATGCAGCACTTTATTAGATATAAGATGTGGATTTATTACATCACAGTTAACATTCAGTGTGAACAGAGTGTTGCAGTGTTCCTCTGCCCGGTGTTTGCGAGAAACAGAAAAAGAAGAGACAAGAACAGAGAGAGAAGGACAGCAAGATTATTCTCAGAATAGCACAACACCATAACAAGCCCTCTGTTTGTTATGGCCTTCAGCCTTCAGCTCCCTTTCCTCTGCATGCGTGTGCGTGTTTCCTTGAACCGGCCACAGTGTTCTCGCCTGGTTCATGAGGACAAGAGAGTGGAGGAGGGGTAGTAGGACAAGGGGAAGGAAAGGAAAGGGAGGAGACGGGAAAAGAACACACTGTCATCGCAGTCGGTCAGCACCAGGAAGCCTGGATCTGTGTGTGTGTGTGTGTGTGTGTGTGTGTGTGTGTGTGTGTGTTTCAGTCGGAGGTCAAGAACACCATTCCAGACGTGTTCAGCTTAGACACGTAAACCGGACATCCAGCTGTTACACATCTACTTTCCTTTCATTTAGTTATTTCATACATTGAAGAATAAGTCTGACCTCCTATCCTCGTGTAACACTCAGCAGGGGAGGCCGTTCTGTGTCTTACCCTGACCTCTGACCTCCCTGTGGAGGATGTGGAGGAGGCGCGAGAGAGAAAATAGAACTTCCACACTGGGACCTGTAATTGAAGAAAATCTGATTTTCAGGAGACAAAAAAAAAATGTTGTTGATGTTTTCAATTAGGAAATCTTTTTAAATATTGAACATGAGGTTCACAGCATGCTAAATCTGATCAGAGAGCAGAGGGATTTCAGGCTATTTTAATGCCAGAGACGAATTGCTATTTAAGGCTAAGTTTTGTGCTTTTGTGTGTGTGTTCCAGATATCTGGTCTCTTGGGGTGATCCTGTACATGTTGGTGTGTGGAGTCCCTCCCTTCCAGGAAACCAATGACAGTGAGACTCTGGTCATGATTCTGGACTGTCGCTACTCCGTCCCCGAACATGTTTCAGACGACTGCAGAGAGTGAGTACTGATGAATGATAGTGTGGCGCAACCATAGCATCAAGGTTCCTCTCTGAGCAGCTTCAGAATAAAAATATTTTGTTATTCTTGGACATTTACTGTGTTGATTGTAAATTGATTCTTCATTTAAAGGCATTCTCTCAATCAGAGACTTTCTGCTGTAGAATAGATGTGGTGTGTCACACTATATAAGGAGCCGCTGACCGCAAAATTATCTCATTAGCGTGCGTATCGGTGGATAATTTTAGTGTCCTAGTTGTCAGAGGCTTCTCCAGTCTGCTGCAAATACAGCTCTGGCATGCAACAACAAGTCGTTTTCATTTCATTAATACAAGAATATCTGTGTTCATGAACTTTGAACTTTATTACGATCTTGTTAGACACACGAGCACACTCCTGGAACAAAATACAACTCACACTTACTTGCGTCTTCTCACATAATCTTCACTCCTGGCACCTCCAACACAAGCACACACAGTCCTCACAGTGCTCACAGGACGGCAGCATTTGTTTGTTGTCCGCTGCAGTTTTGGAGAGTGAACATTAATGTGAGATAAAAACATAAAAACACAGTGTTCCAGATCATTTCATAGTCATTTTTTTTCAAAATCCCCAGATCAAAGGAAAAAGTAGATGGTAGGCGAGGATTTTATCATTATCAATTTATTCCATTCAGTTCAAGTGCTATGAAAATCCAAATGTGTGTAGGTTGTCTAGACAGTGCCGCAAGCTTTTCTATTTGTGACCCAATTTTAATGATTCATGTCCTCAGTTGGAACATGTGGGCAACAATCAGGGTTGGAAAGTGACTCAGATAGATTTAACACATTGGCGGTTTTGTGTTTTAATGGGATTTGTTGCCAATAACAACCAAGTTTGTCGGTGTGATACAAATTGCAAAAACAGGAGCAGTGCAGCATTCATGTTTAAAGACACTAAAATATCTACTTGCTGTTCTTGTTCTGAATGAACGCCTTTATACACTCATTACCAGTTCTTCTCTGTTCAGCGGCGGTGGTTAGGAGGCATTATGCGTAAATACCCTCAACCAAGTGGTTTGTTAGATCCTCCTTGGCTGCAAACACATCCCGGAACATCTCACCCAGTACTTGTCATATGACTTAGCCCTCGGTCATATGATGGTGTGTTTTTACTTCAGGAAAGGAGCAGCGTAGAACAGAACAACCTTCTGGACATTGAAAACTGAACATGTCGAGATGTTTCACTAACAGATACATCTAATGTTCGCAAAGATCTAAATCAGGTTATTCTATGTCAAGTCGGATGCTTTGATTGCAGATCATTAAAATGTGATGCAAACAAACTGGCCGCTCCATAAAATAATAACTCTCTCTCTTTTTCCTGTCAGACTCATCTCCAGCATGCTCCAGAAGGATCCATCTCTCCGTGCCTCGCTCGAGGAGATCGAGGGTCACCACTGGCTGCAAGGGCTGGATAACGCCCTTCTCAGCCCAGAGGCTCCGCCCCACTGGCTTTCAGGGGCCCTCTCTCCCAGCTCTCCACGCTTAGGAGTGCCTGAGTGTGGGGACCTGCTCGCTGCGAGGCCCCCATCTCAGCTGGCTTTCCCTGGGACTTGGCAGCCCAGCCTCAGCTACACCCTCCGTCCACCTCTGATTGAGGAGCCTCCTGTCACAAAGAACCTCCCGGCATTACAGCAGATCTGTGAGGAGGAGGAAGAAGAAGAGGAGGAGGAAGGGGTTGAGGAGGGCAGTTTGGCAAAAGAGGGTGAAGGTTTGGTGTTATCTTTGTTAGTAGAAGAGCCGGAGGAAGAAGCTGAGGAGATGCTTGATGGAGCAGATGATCCAGAGTGCAGGAAAGAGAAAGAAATATTGGAGGAGGAAGAGGAGGATAAAGCAGAGGTTGAGATGGAAACAGAGAAAGAAGACAGTGAGGGTGTGATTTCAGACCAACCTGTCAGTCATGGAGACAATTCTGTCAGTCAGAGTCCTGAAATCCCACCATCATCTCTGCCTGGTTTGGGGGTCCCGTGCTGTCAGGGACAGCCAGACTCCATTAGCTCAGAGGGAAGAGAAGACGGGGAGACAGAACCCAACAACAACACCAACAAACTTCCTCTTCTCCCTGAATCCGTCTCTTCTGTCCCCTCCATGCCCGATCCCTTTGTTAGCCTCAGCCTGAACGAGAAAGAAGCTCAAAAGACAGAACAGGAAGGAAAACAAGACGAGAGGACGGAGAAAAGCGGGAGAGATGACCTCTCAACAGACAGATCTCAACCCCACAATGCACTGGGGGCTCGTGATGAGGCTGCTCAAAGGGTAGAGACAGGAAAACGGCACAGCTTAAAGCTGCGCGAGAGACTCTTTCAGTTCCCTCTGTGTGAAAAAGCTCTGGCCTTCAACATACCGGCACACAACAAACCCAAGATCCTCCCGCTGGCTCAGTACAACTGCTGCCATGTGCTATAAGTGGAGCCAGCCTGGGTGCTACATGTGTTGTGCTGCTGGCTCACTTGGGACACGCAGGCTGTTTAGCAGTCAGCAGGCAGCCAGCTACACAGCACAAACCTTGTGAAGTGGCAAATTGCTGAACTCCCCGCGCTGAGCCTTGCTGCCACACGGACCTTTAGGCACAGGAGCAAAGGCCTTCAGCATGCAGATACAAAGTGTACAGGGTTGGACGTCTAAGGCTTCATACATACAGACACTCGGTTCTAGCATCGTGCTCATGTAATAAACATTGTGTCAAGCTAGAGTTTGTGTACAGCACAGTAGTTTTGAGACGTAGTAGAAACTCATCCATTTGCTGCTGTGTACAGGAGCAGGTGTGTTCAATATGTAGCTCAGTAGGAACAATACTGGACCTACAGGTGGTGAGACTGAAGAGAGGGACTTTATATACAGGGGGTCAAGGAGACATAATTAGTGCAACAGTTTATTACTGAAATAAGCTATAGTCTGTTTTGTGTGTTTAAAAGGTGCCTACTGCGATTAATGGATTTCATACTGTATGTGGCAACTGTCACCTGGTTCTGACTGTAAAAAGTCGAAAAGCTCTAAAAGTCAGAATGTGTTAGCACTCAGTAGATCCATGACTATGATCATATTTGATATTATATGGATTAGAATAAACTTTGAACCAGCTTCTGCTACAGAGTAGCACTCATTTCCTCTTCCCTTTGCACAACCTGCTTTTCTCATTGTTTGAAAGCTATTAATATAAGCTCTTATAATGAAAGACTGAGACTGTTATATGATCTGATTTGAGATATGATATATGATATGATATGATATACTGTATAATATATATGCCTAAGATTGAGATGCATATATGATTTTCTGTCCTCTTAATCCTAAAGTCTTATTCATTTGATGGCTTGTCCTAACATACTATATAATAATGTTGATAGGATCATTGACCATTGATTGGGATGCAGGTCTTCCGTTGTATTTGAAGTGCTTATTTTTAATTCTACTAAACATTTTAATAACATTTGATCATACAGTTTTATTTTGGATGTACAGATATAAAAACATATGAAGTATCTTGATTTTTTTATAATGGCAAAGACTCATCCTTAGGGGAGATGTTTGACTTGCATGTTATTACTGTTATTTATCACAATATACCTCCATGTGTCTTGAATCTGACAGGACATTGTTCTTGTGTAACTGTAAATACCTTGAGGTAACCCACTGAATGATGAATTGCACACAGTATGACTACTGCAGCTAGAGTAGCTTTCTACAAGTATTTTGGGACGGATAGATTTCTTGACCATTTTAACCAAATGTCAGTGACGTGACGGGGTAACAGAGGATTCTCTCCATATGGTTTTATTTAGCTATATAATGCCTCTGTGTGTTTCTATATTTTCATGTACACACTGTATATGTTCTCAAGAAGAAGTGTAAAGTTTTGTAAAGGAACAGAAGGCCAAAGCTGTACAATAAGCTACATTTTTCCCCTCATAGTTCAGCAAACAGAGCTTAATCCTGTCCATCACTGCAGCATCAGGGTACAACAAATTGGATTTTTAACTTAGGACCTGTGAGCAGATATTCTCTGTCTATATAAGGAGCGGATGTCACGTGAAATCTGATTATCGCTCATATTTCATCAGCCACGGGAGCATAAAATCTGTGCAGAAGAGGGATAAAATCCCATTATTTGTTTGTGTGTGATTGCAGCCTGTCTCTCCCCAGTGTGTCTGTGTCTACTGACCTGCATTGTAACTATAGGACCACGTCTCTATTGGAGCCATGAACTTATTTTTCTGTATTTATTTATTAAAATGGATTAAATCAACAGCATGAACATGTACCGTGTCTTGATTTCACAAAACAGATCCTGCGGATATAACTATGAAAATCACTCCTCAGTATTAAATACAGACATTATTCTACAGTAGATGTTTGTCCGGTCCAAATTCCACATATAATTCACATTTATTTGCAGCATGATGTATAAGTGCTGCAGTCAGTGACATGATCAAACACTCAGTGAAGTTCTCAATGAAACGGAAGGAAATGGAACTTTTGCATGACTTTGTTGTTGTTGTTGTTGTTGTTGTCAAGGCAACATATCTTATAGGTTATATCACATAATATTATATGATAATATTAGTATTTAATATGTTATTAATGAATTTATACATGTATTTATTTATTCTAAGTTTTTCTGCCGGACATTTTGGCCATTGATATTTGAATCTGCCGGCCAATTACATGTTATACCGGCCAATAGCCGGCATATACTGGCTAAGATAAACCCTGATCCACACATTGATCTCATAAAGGTAAGGCTATAGCCTTACAGTACTTAGATGTAGACGAATCAGTTGTGATTTTATGAGTCATCTACACATTGATCTCATCAAAGTAAGGCTATAGCCTTACTGCAGCCCCTACATCTAAGTAAGGCTACATTGATCTCATCAAGGTAAGCCTTACTTAGATGCAGGGGTTATAATAAGGATGTAGCCTTACTTAGATGTAGACTAATCAGTTGTTGTGATTTTATGAGTCATCCACTCATTGATGTCATCAATGTAAGACTATAGCCTTACTTAGATGTAGGGGCTGTACTAAGGCTGTAGCCTCACCTAAATGTAGGCTAATCAGTTTTTGTGATTTTATGAGTCATCCACACATTGATCTCATCAAGGTAAGATGTAGGGGCTGTAGTAAGGCTATAGCCTTATGTAGATGTAGACTAATCAGTTGTTGTGATTTTATGAGCCATCCACACATTGATCTCATCAATTGATCTCATCAATGTAAGGCTATAGCTTTACTTAGATGTAGACTAATCAGATGTTGTGATTTTATGAGTCATCCACACATTGATCTCATC
This sequence comes from Scomber japonicus, assembly GCF_027409825.1. Classification (NCBI taxonomy): domain Eukaryota; kingdom Metazoa; phylum Chordata; class Actinopteri; order Scombriformes; family Scombridae; genus Scomber; species Scomber japonicus. The sequence goes on along the minus strand of NC_070582.1, from coordinate 29,451,370 downwards.
AAGGTAAGGCTATAGCCTTACTTAGATGTAGGGGCTGTAGTTAGGCTATAGCCTTACTTCGATGTAGGGGCTGTAGTACGGCTATAGCCTTACTTGGATGTAGACTAATCAGATGTTGTGATTTTATGAGTCATCCACACATTGATCTCATCAAGGTAAGGCTATAGCCTTACTTAGATTTAGACTAATCAGTTGTTGTGATTTTATGAGTCATCCACACATTGATCTCATCAAGGTAAGGCTATAGCCTTACTTAGATGTAGACTAATCAGTTGTTGTGATATTATGAGTCATCCACACATTGATCTCATCAAGGTAAGGCTATAGCCTTACTTAGATTTAGACTAATCAGTTGTTGTGATTTTATGAGTCATCCACACATTGATCTCATCAAGGTAAGGCTATAGCCTTACTTAGATGTAGACTAATCAGTTGTTGTGATATTATGAGTCATCCACACATTGATCTCATCAAGGTAAGGCCATAGCCTTACTTATATGTAGGGGTTGTACTAAGGCTATAGCCTTACTTAGACATAGACTAATCTGTTGTTGTGATTTTATGAGTCATCCACACATTGATCTCATCAAGGTAAAGTTATAGCTTTACTTAGATGTAGGAGCTGTAGTAAGGCTATAGCCTTACTTAAATGTAGACTAATAAGTTGTTGTGATTTTATGAGTCATCCACACATTGATCTCATCAAGGTAAGGCTTTTGCCTTACTTAGATGTAGGGACTGTAGTTAGGCTATAGCCTTACTTAGATGTAGGGGCTTTAGTAAGGTTATAGCCTTACTTAGATGTAGACTAATCAGTTGTGATTTTATGAGTCATCCACACACTAATCTCATCAAGGTAAGGCTATAGCCTTACTTAGATGCAGGGGCTATAATAAGGCTGTAGCCTCACTTAGATGTAGGCTAATCAATTGTTGTGATTTTATGAGTCATCCACACATTGATCTCATCAAGGTAAGGTTATAGCCTTACTTAGATGTAGACTAATCAGTTTTTGTGATTTTATGAGTCATCCACACATGGTGGAGGCCCTGGGGCTGTAGCCCAGGTTAGTCTGTTCATTAATGCACCCCTGAATATACTGTACAAAGGTATAGAGATGTTTTCTGAAAGTGTAGACATGACAACCAGCCGGCTTTCTTTTGTGAATTTATTGGACAACCAGCAAACTCTGTCACCTCTGTTTTTAACCTGAAATCCCGATCCTAGGACCAGATAGGACCCCTCGGATCAAAGCACACACACAAGACTCACACACACATACACACAGGTTTATAATTAGTATCAAGAGTGTACATGTGCAGCTGCAGTCGGCTGAAGAAGTCTCACCAACTATCTGCATCTTTGCTGACATAGTCCTTCTGCAGCCACCAGGGCCTCTGAAAAGCTGCATGAAGAATAAAATAGAAAGTGTATGGAGCCTCCTGGTGGCTGCATTAAAATACTACCTTCAGCAATCAATAATTTATATAATGAACAATACACAGTAGTTCAGCAACAATGCAAGAAATGGTGGACTTCCCCAGCAGATTCATTTACATGTTTTTATATGAAGTAAAATATGCCAGCATTCTGCCAACACTCGTGATATTTACTATAGGAATAATTAGTTGTTACAGCACAGTGAACTCAAGTAGCTGTTTTTAGGCACACCACATATTGAAGAGTGAGTAAAGACAAAATCCACACATAAAAAATAATACATTTCTAATAGCAAAGCACTAGCGGTTCTTTGGTTGCTACCCATCACTTAATGCAAATTGTACATTTTGACACATTGCTTACTGCATTTCCCTCACGTTACAGATGTAATTTGAGGAACCTCAAGCCATAGCCTTAGTGTGATTATTTATTAAAAAACAGTATCACTGTATCACTAATGCAGTCACTTTCCGTTCAATCAGTCACAACTTATTAGGGTCAATCTGACAAGAATATGATTTTTGTCATGTCAGCAATAACACATTGCATTTAAGCTTATGGGAGATGTTTAAACATCAATACTCACAGACAACATTGTTTCATTAACAAAATGGCAATAAATTATTTTTTCGCCACTAAGGCAAAACAAGAAGTTGAAAGACACTCAAATGCCCTGGAGAACTGAGAGCAACTGCACTGTTGGCTGAAATTTCTCTGTGTTTGTCACTTTGAGCAACACATATAAAAATGTTGAATAGAGCAGGTTTAAAGACTGATTCTCTATATTTTGCTGTCTTTTAAATGATAATCACTCTAATGATGATACTATTCTGTTTCTATATTGTTTCTTATCACTAAGTGGCAGCACTGAGCAATAAATACTACACAACTGAAAGAGTCCTTCACCAGATAAAATAAACTGCAGCAAGTGTTTTGTGTTGGCCTTTCCCCGCCAGTTACGTTAAATAATCTTTCTCGTCTGTCCCATATGTACTACAACTCTTCACCCCTTTACTGTCCCTTCATTATATCTGCATTAATAACCATCCTTTATCATAAACGTAATCTGTAAACATAACATTTGCCGTCTAATACTGAACGAAGAACCCAAAACACTTTTCAGCTACTGTTTGAATTGCACTTGCAGTGTATGTGTGATATAAAGGTGCATTTCAAACGGTGTATATTGCAGAAGCACCGTGTAACTTAGTGGTAGTAGCAGAAGTCTTATGGTCAACACTTTAAATTTACAAGGTGGAGCTAAGGGCACAGCAGTATGAATCCTGGTACTGATTGTAGCAGCCGCACAGCACCACCTCCACCATTTGAAACGCAATCAGGACTCTTCGGATAGCAGTTTCTGAAAGGAAAGAAAGAAAAGTTGATATACAGATGAAAACACCAAGATGCTACATAAGGATAAATTAATGTTGAGGGTGTTAACCTGCTCTCTCAGGGCCTGCATGGATGTGAACTCTATATGCTCTTTCTTTTTCTTGATCCAATCCGGTTCATCAGGGATCAGAAGGGCCAAAACCACCTTGATCACGATGAGCACATGCTGCAAAAACACACACGGTTAAAAAAAAGTGTCAAGAAAAAACATAGATGTGGTTATGTAGCTCTTACTAATCATCAACATCTTCATTTGTTTCCATTGTACCTCCAACAAAACAGCCAACAGCAGGAAGTTTGTGCTGCTCATCTCACCCCCCTGACACAGCTCTCGTAACCGTGGTGACAGTATCAGCAGCCAACAGTTAGACACGACGGAGACAAAACTCAGGACCTCAAAAGCTAACTGAAACAGAAGACAATGACACAAGCTGTTCACCCATAATTGCCTGAGTGGTGACACGATGAGTGCGTCTCATTCTCATTTCTGTTGTGCGTTGTGTGATCTGCTGACCTGCCACACGCCCATGTTCGCTGCAAGGGGAGAAAATGGCTTGCGGAAAAGATTGCAGATCTTGTAGGCATCCGATCGGATCTCTGTGAGGTTGTTGATGAGCAGTAGCACAGCCGTCAGAGGATACACGCAGGAGAAAAGACTCAAATAGCCAAACTGCACCAAGAGCTCAATGTACTCCCCAAACAGGCCCTGTGACAAAACATGAATCAGTCATACACTGCCAAACTGCATTTTAATCTTTGTTTTGTTGTACAGCTTCAGTAAATCTTTAAAACTGTATACACACAGGGAAAACAGGCAGGGTGATTTGGTTCCTGAATTTGTCCTCCTGTGGGTCATCTTCTCTCTCTGTCCTGCGGGGGGCGTTGATGAACCGGTCCACAAGGAAGGGTATGACCACCTCTGTCACCTGGTTCACGAGCTGGCTCACTATCAGCAAAGAGGCCAGGCGCTTCACACAGAAAGAGAGATTGTGATATGTGAGATATGTGGTGACTATGGGATTGTATGAGCAACCTTAGCAATGAAGACTATGGAACAGACAGCCTTTTGTTGGCATCTGACGTCAGTTCATGAGGAAGAGGAAATATCGCAGCAAACAGTATCGCAGCAAAAAGCATCGCAGCAAAAAGCATCGCAGCAAAAAAGCCCTGGCTTTTGACTTGAAGGTGGGTTTTTACATGTGTTCATCTCAAGTTTTGGAACTTGAACAATGAACTTGAACTTTGAATATTATAACAGTATATAGATGATATGAACGAAAATCACAAAAAGCATATTATGTATCCTTCAAAGCGTTGGTTGATGTCATTAGTCCTTTTTCCACTAAGGAAGTTCCTGGTAAAATTTAGGAGGCGGGACCTTTACAGGAACGTCCTCTTACTCTGTCCTCTAGGCCGTTTTGTCTCCATAGCAGGTTAGGACCCATCGGACTACCGATGTGACGCGCCGAAAGCATAACAAAGAAAATTACAAAGAGGAGGTAAACATGGAAGGAACTGAGTTGGTTGCCAAGTTTCTGCTTTGTGTGTTCATGTACATTGTGGTGGACAAACTTTTTCCAGCAGTGTAAACGCTTTCTACCACTGTTCTTTTTCTGCTGGGTTTTAAAAATGGCGCTTATTTTGGTGCTTTCTGTTGACATCAAACTCAAGCCCCACCCAGGAGTTTTTCGGGGCCGCTCGGAGTACATACCCCGAGGCAGGGACTCGTACCTGCAGTGGAAACGGGGCTATTATCTCAGCTGGGCTTAAAAACATTTCCAACGTTTCAATCAAAATGTGTGGAAGTGGAGAGACTTGGACAACAAAGGTCTAACACACTGTAAAGGTGCATTGTTTGTTTTTGATATCGACCTGTGTAAGGGACAAAATGTCAGGATATTGCTGCAATTTTCCAACTGTCTCATACACGTTCGTCAATTTCATAGTAGTGCAAAATCGAATTATCAGCAAACAACCTTAAAGACACAACACTTTCCTGGAGTGGAAGAATTGCTGAACTCAGCTTTTACCTTACGGAGCAGAGACACATCCTGCTTGAAGAAGGCAATGTGGAAGAGCACTGCGAAGTAGTTGAAGAAGGTGAACTGAAGGAAGAGAGAAAAGAAACAAGTGAATTACCCTGTTGTTGGAAAAGGATGTATGAGCTAGTGTTTCAAGAGGGGAAACTAACCACTAAGACTTTGGCTGTTAGATGGTTCTGAAAGGCCGACTCTTCTCTGTGGTTTTCTACAGGGACACAATGAGGGTTCATTGGATTTCCATCAGCATTATAAAGAGCACTATCATTGTGTTCATACATTCCTGAGTCTTCATTCTCCCTCTAGTACCACCTGTACTTCACTCACCGTATTCAGTAAGAGACTGTGCCACTGTCTTGTAGACATTTGCTAGCATGTTTGTATAAATGATGTGAAGCACAGAAGGCATGTAGAGCAATGTCTGAGTCAGCAGGGAGTCCCAGTCCTGGTGTAGCTGTTTCACCTGGCCCTCCCCCCAGTAGAAACAAACCATACCCAGTACCACCAACCCTGCAGGAGGAGAAATGACAGTAGAGGAAAGTAGAGGTGATAAGGGAGGCAGAGCTGAGAAAAGGTTTTACAATTTTAAAAAATACTTCCGCTGCTAAGTGCTTTTACATGTTTTCACACTTTGGTTGAACTTCCTCCTCAAATGACATTCAATGTCACTTCATCTTTTACTCGAAGCATCACATAAAGCAGCAGATTCAATTCAAGCCCTACCTAGAAACATTCCCACCACTGGGACTGAAACCAATGCCATGCGGAGATCTCTCTGCCATTCAGGAAACAGCGGCTCCACACGACCTGTAACAGGGTTGACACCGAGGTCACCATGGAAACCAGGCCGGGGCTCTGCAAAGCGCTCAGCAAGGTGCAGGGTCCCCCAGCGGTAGGACAGGGAGGCGCTCCGACGCTTCCACAGCTCAATAACCACCGTGGACCACAGCATGCTGAACACAGCCTGGATGATGTGACCAGGTCCTGCGTCATCATCAACGATCGTGACCTGTGAGCCAGACACTGACTCCACCATCTCCTTCTGAACCTCACCTGTCATGAATAAAGGAAACTTAGTGTCCAATTAGTTTGCCTTTCACCTTACAGCTACACTAAACAAGACTTAAATACACCATCCATTAGCCTAAAAGAAGAGAGTAATGAAACAACACTAATTCAAACTGTTTCTTAAATGTCATAAACATTGAGGACCCCCCATTGTACAATGTTTTTAGTGAGCTGAAGAACTCCTTTAGTGAAAGGGTTAGTTACTTTCAATGTCAAGGGGCTCCTCGGAAAGATTTAGAAGGTCCTTTTTACCCGATGTAATGAGGTCTTTCAACAAACACTGTTGTTGATTGTTGAATGTGGTTGATGTGGTGCCTTGAATTTATCTTGTACTGCCTGAGTCTAGTATGCTTCCTTCCTGTATGTTGTCTGTCTTTGTGTAAGGGTGACATTCAGTTTAACGTTCCTCTTATCTTATTATGTTATATCTCAGTAGCATAACTGATAATACTGAAACAGAAAATGGACATCACTCCAATAAAGGCAAATCTAGACTTGGTGAATATGTTGTACTGCAGAAGAGTTGTGTGACATGTCATTTTGAGAGACTTGTTGCATGGGCTTTTGCATAGCTAGAAATTAGCATTCTAAATGATACTAACATTTGCATGTTAATGTTCTAATATAAAAGCTAGCTACCTAGTTGTAACATGCATTAACAATATGCTAGTGTTTGCTATGCTTTGAGCAGAATGCTAACTTGAAACTGGTATGCTAACTGGCACTACTGCTAAACTGAGTAGCCTAGTAGCCACAAAAAATGTGTTATCTCGAGGTTATGAGTTAATTAGCTTGTTAGGTCAGAGAAAACAAAACAGTTGTCTCATGGTACAAGTAAATTTTCTTAAAAACAAATGCTAACAAGGTGATTAACTTGTGATCTTGATATGTCACAAAATAAAACAGTTGTCACTCCAGGGATTCTTTGTTTCTTCAGATAAGAATAGCCAGGTTTTATTCTATTTTTTATAAATCCCTAAGAAGTATTGCAGCCTCACAGGTCTAGCATAGCACACTTTCGGTATCACTGCTCTCGTCTCTTTGTCAACTTTTGTTTTACAGCATCAAACACCAGACATTAATGTTATATATACATGACAGTTATATGAAGTTTCCTGATATGTCTGTTTTCAACTTATTGAATCTTTTAAAGCTGGAACTGCATCACCTTGCCACATATGAGGCTAACATTAAAAAATTGCCTTGTGAAGCTTTAAGATAGTTAGGTTTGAACAAGTTTCTGATGATGATTTTGTATGCTGAATGAAGCATAAATGCTATTCGCTGCATCCGTAAACATTAATAATCATAATCATAGTCATAATCATAATCACACATGGCAGTGTGTTAATAGAAATCCAGACACCTACCGGAGAAGTATGTGATGGTCAGGCCCAATATCGCTGGTGGCAGCAGGGACCAGGTGTAGAATTCAAGGAAGCTGAAGTAGAAGGCCACTGGGCTTCCAAAATATGCATTGACTGAATCTGGGTAAAGTAGAAACAGAAGTGTCAGGTGTACGTGCATGCATGGTTCATGGGTCTTACAGTACACATGTGGAAAATGGAAGCCGTAACCCACTTTCCACTCCAACACCCATACAGCCATGTACTGACAATTCCTCTCAGGGAGCATCAAGAAATGAGACTTTGACCGTATTTGGATCTGCTTTTGCATTCATGTACAGTAATGTATTGGTGCGTATGTGTGTGGTGTGTTTCCACCCACCCAGTGGCTGAGCCAGTTGATTCCCAGAGTACCAGGCTTCACTGAGAGCTTTCAGTTTGTCATATTTATGGAGTGGCAAGGTGTCCACAATCACACTGGCTGACCTCATCTTCTGCCCTGCAAAAGTGTTCAGTCACTTTATCACAACAGCACTCCAACAGTGACTTGAGAATATGAGTGAAGCAGGGGCAGTTTACAAGTAAGCAATAACTAAACCACACATAAACAGACATACACACACACACACACACACACACACACAGCTACATAGGCACACACCCCCATGTATACACCACAGACACTGAGGCTGATGCTGAGTGAGGCATTTTCATGATTGAATGTGAGGAGAGAAGAACAGCTGAGGTCAGCTAAGCAGGATGCACATAGTGCAGCTGGATACTGGCTGAATGTGAAGACAGCAGTAAACAACAAATATTTACCATATTGCTGTCAGTATGTCCCAAAAAAATATACATTGTAATTGATGGTTAAATCATTCAAAATATGACTTGGATGAGAGTCTACAACACAAGCGATAAGTGCACTGTAAAATGCTTAAACAAAGTTAACAAGTGATCATTTTCAGCTTCTGAGTCATTGTTAGTATTTCTGTCTTCAGAAAGAAATACCCCCCCCCCCCCCCCCCCCAGATAAATAGTGATCAGTAATGCTCAGATAATAAACAAAAAATATTAATCTAATAATCTCGATGGATATTTTTCCAGTGCACAAAGTCAGTTTCCCCACGTTTATGTGATGTTTAAGTATTTTTATCTGTATTTTTCCTCATGTATTGCAGTTAACTCTACTCATCTTAGTGGTATCACTTGTTTTATATCTTACGTGTTCATGTTCTTGTGCTGCTTCTATACTTTTTCACTGATTCTATTCTGTTCTACAGTATATGGTAGTGAAAACACAGTGAGAGCACTCACAGATGTTGTCTCTGTGTTGCAGTGTGTAGTTGTCAGACAGGCCAGGTATTCTCAGGTCCTTCTGTGCCCTCAGACCATCCAGCTCATACTTCACTATATACTCTCTCTCCGCCAGTGTCAGGAACGCCTCCATGTTGTCTGTCACACATGAATAGACACAGATACATGGATATAGTCTGCAATGCATGAATACTAGCACATACAAGAAATAAAAATGGTTTCTTTTGAAACAAAACCATCCTAAAATATTACTCTTGAACTACTGCAGGTCGTCAGCAGAGGTGTGGTGTATGACATTACATGCAACATCTGTAGGGATCACTACATCGATGGAAGAGACTGAATGAACAATGGAAACAGAAAACATGAGTCTGTAAACAGCGACCACTTCATAGACTGGGCAGGGTTCAAAGGTCATTGACCAGACATTAGTGGACAGACAGTCACATCAGTGAACATCTCTCAACAGAAGAAACAATCACCATCTCCCCCTTATACAACCCCTGTTATCATATGTCAGAATTCCATGTTGTAGTATACCTGTACATGTCAAAATGACCAAATCTGAACATTTATTTAAGGATAGCACAACTAAACAGCCCTTCTATTCTCCATGATTTATTCATTTTATTTAGTCTCAAAGGTTTTGAAGCTCCTTTCTTTCCTCCTTCCTTCTTCAGCAATTTTTTGCCAGAAGGTTTGAGAAACAAATTTCTGAGTAAGTTTTTTTTTGTGCCTTTACTAGAGACACATGTTTATTTTAGTGTAATTGTGCTTAGATAATGCTATTTTAACAATAATAATGACCATTTTACTGGTTAAAAAAAGTATATATCAAGAAAATATTATAATGGCTGTATTATAATGGCTAATCTAACCAGGGGCCTTTATTGCTTCTCTCTTCTTCGACTCCTTTCATCTCTCCGCTGTCACTGCCTAATAAAGGCATAAAATGCCCCAATAAAATAGGTACAGTACACATACATAGTCTGATACATATGCAAAGTAACACACCATGAAACATCATGTGAAAAACTAAATGTCACCTTTTCATGACATGATAAAGCAGCCCTGTTTTCAAATAACCCTGTTGGGTGTTATAGTTAATAATTCATTTTGCTTGAGAAGTTGGAACATTTTCTCAACCGATTCATCACTAAATATAGAGATGCATAGTTTTTACTGCAGCAAGAGTACTCTTTGAACACAGACCAGGAATGGAAAAATACAACACAACTGAACTTTGTATTGTTTGCACCTGCTGGACTGTTTGAACATGTGTCATTTTATGTCATTTTATGGCTAAGCAACAGGATGCTTCTTTTTAGATCAGGAGGATGAATGTAATTATTAAAAGTATTAAATGAACAATAAGTAACCTATTATATTTATACAATACACCTTCCTGTTTGTTGAAATTCTGATACAAAATATGACTTTAACTTTTAACATGATGAAACCGTATCCATCATTTTTGATGTAATTTGTGTTGCTGTACCTGAATCTTTAAAGTGTTCTCTGTCATTGTAGGAGAAAGCCTCCATGTCCCCACTTTGGTAAGTCTTACATAGACCCAACTCTTCGGTGGCCCGTAGTAACGTACAGCGCGGGGCAGAAACCATGATGATGTCACCACTGGCGTCCTCGCCTGGGTGGGCCAGTAATGCTGCACCTGGGGTTGCACAGTGGAGTAGAGAGGAAATATTGAAGCTTTTAATAAAAAAGAGAGCATGTCCTTATCTGCTCGTCAGAAACAGGAGAGCTAAATAATAATGGTTGTCGTCAGCAAAGCGATGATAATGTAAGAGGGGGAACCAAAATGTAGGGGTGTACAGTATTATGGTCAAAACAAAAGACTCAATGATATTTAATGTAAAAGTACCAGACAAATCTAGCACGTCTAGACTAGGCACAGGACTGCACACAGAGAAATTGCTTGTTTCAGAGGTGTGTATTTAGTCAAGGAGTGGTTGCTGACAGATGGAGGTGAGACGATAAGGGATGGTTGCGAAGATGGTTTAGCAAAGAGGTCAAGTCGGAAAAGAAGAAACAAAGTGTAATTCTTTCAGGCTAAGCTATGATATGGATGACTGGGACAGTGACAGTGATATGAAATGTATGTTATTAACCCCTCATCATTTATCTTTCCATTTTTGTTTTCCTTTAAGTAGTTATTAAGGAAAACTGTGGTCATTTTAAACCTGGGTTTTATCGTTATAAGTGTTGCCATTCTGACTAAAGGTTAATGCTAACCTCTGCTGCTACCTGGATTATTCTACATATGAAATGATACATAACAAGAAGAGTCAGTAGAAAGCAGACCTACTACACATGTGTCTCCCTCATAGTAAAGATGGCAAAACATGCTGATTAATTCATCTACCTTAAATTTAGTGGATCATAACATGGAATTAATATGTAGATGTTGTGGTTCAAGATGAGACCAAACTTCTTTTCATGTCAGTTTTTGAGCCAATATGTGGTCTCCAACAGACTAGGTAAACTTTGTTTTTAGCCATGCGAATTTCCAAAAATACCTTTTGCTGTGTCATAATGCATAACGTAAAATTGCAAAGACTGCAGAAAAAAGGCAAGTGTAAGCTTTACAGCTCATAAGGAATGGTGTTATAAAATAGTTTTTGTTTTAAATTATGAATCACCAAACCATGAGAGGACCTTGAACATACAGTCCTAATTGTACACAAAAAATAGAATCACTAAAGAAAAACTGGTTGTTTGCTAGCTAGCTAGCCAAACAGCTACTTTGGTTAGCCAAACTTTTGCTAGTTAGCTGTCTGGAAGTACATTCCTGTGCAGTTAGCTACCACAGCTAATTCAGCAGTATAATATCTGTATTTACTTAGACTCTGGTTGATTTACATAAATCAGACATGTCTTAAGACATTTCAAAATATCTTCAAATAATTTGGTCCGATATGGTTTTTTAACAAAATGTTACTTTGCTGAAAAAAACAAACTCTATATACAAATATGTCTCATTTCAGAGGTGTAACTACTGGACACCAGATGTTTCATACTTCTCAGCATGTGTAAGTTCCATACTGGATCACGATTGACTCCAAACTAATGTGATGTCACAAATCAAGCTCATAGGTACACACCTTAAACTTAAAGTGAGCATGAAGAAACTTGCCGCCTTCAGTAGATGAATGTGACAACATTGTCAAGCGCTGCACAGTGAGGCTCACACATCCAAATGAAGCAACAATAAGCAAAACACATTTTTGTGTAGAGGGGGACTTTAAGCTGATTTGGAAAGCTTAAGAAAGCTCCCACTACTTGTCCCCCATATACGTTTCTCCTGAATGTTGTTGAAATCATGTAACGGTAGTTTCTATGGGTATTACCATATATTGTATCCTTCATTGGCTTGCTCTGACTCTTGAGTGAAGATATGTTTACACCAAGTGCATTTTTCAGAATCATGTTTGTTATGGCTGCACAAAATGGAAATATTCTGCATAAATGTCATAATTTTAATTGTATACACATTCCCCAGTATATTTGGTATTAAAGCAAACTGAATCGAATCTGATTATTAGGCTACAAATGAATGATACATTAATAAAGTAGTCTGAATATTGAAATGATACATTTAGCTGCAAAGAAATACATGTAGTAGACATAACTATGTTTTTGGTTATATATATTCTCTGTCCTGGTTAAATATTAGCCACCTTAGATTGAACTAAATGTATCTGATCTTCCAACTGGCATGTACTGTAAATGCAAATCAAATGTTTAAGTGTGAGAGACCTTCCAGGCATTGACTCTCTTGTGTAATACATTTCCAACACCAGACTGACAGAAATGTTTGATCTGCATGTTTTTTGCAAGGCTGAGAGAAAAGTGATCTACTGTATGCTTTGCTATCTGAGCCCTTACCTCCATCTTTCTGAGGCGCTCCAATCAGTCTGATGAGCCACCTCTTGGTCTCTGGGCGAACTTTTTCCCCAAGCTTCACTACAACTAATGGCTCAACTTGCTCCGACACACAGCAGGGGCAGCTGACTTTAGTCCAGCCTGGTCCGATGCTGGTAGCACTCAGTTTGCCCAGAACCTTTTCCTCAGGAGACGTATCCTCTATCTGCTGGGCTGTGTTACTACTGCTGCTGCCTCCTCCACCTTCATCACCACCTGCCTCACTCATGGTGACACTGTGAAGAAATAATCACAAAAACAGTTGTAGTTTACCATGGTGCAGCTCCAGTCTTCCAGTACTGGAATTTTTTTTTCCTCTACATCATTACAATGTCCCAACAGAAAAGATGTTTTCTTCTCCTGTTACACTGTTGGACTTTTACTTCTTCGATTTGACATTTTAGATTAAAGTTAAAAGATCCAAAACTTAACTGACACTGGCCCTAAAAAACTGACAGATGCTTGCAGTATTATCTCAACATTTACAGAAGAAGTACAGCACAGTAGAAAATTAAAAAATATCAAAATAGTGCCATGAGGCATAAATTTACAGTATTTACCTGCTGTCAGGACTCTTTGCAGTGCAGTGCTTGTAAAACTGTCTCCTGACACACTTCAGTAGCTCTATTATAATGCATTATTTACATACTTGAGTGCAGTCATGATGACAGTTATGAATCATTTTCATCTTTCATTTCTGCATTTGCATCACCAGTTATTACATTATAACACCATTATAACCCTGTCATAGAGATCTTAGGTTTGCATTTGAGTCTGAACATGCAGAAACTTTATGGGATGAATATGATGTCATACTTTAAAAAAGGAAAGGTTGAAACTCAGTGTTTGTCTTCATGTCTCTCCTGTTCTGTCTGTCTTGTGCGTGAGTTTGTCTGCTTCCTCCAAACTACACCGATGCCTGCAGCAGTGGGCACAATGGCTCGTTTCAAGCTGTAAGGAGGATGAGGATGAGCTCTCCTTCCCTCTTAAAAGACAACAACAAGTTGGCAGCCCATTGCTATCCACTTGACAAACTGCCCAAAATTATGCAAGCCTTCACAACTCACTGTCAATCTTGCAAAACCCTTTTTTTTTTCTTCAAGCTGTCAACCACTGATTTTCTCTCCACGCTTGCTTTTTGTGTTTCAAAATATGATATTCATCCCATACAGTTGCAGCTATAATTTTCCAGGAATCTGTGTGCTGTCATTCAGACTACTTGCTGCTGCAACTTTAAGATATGAATCTTTTATAAATCTTTCAGTTCCTTGAGAGGAAGCAGCAGTTATTCTAGTAGCAGCTGCACATGAGAAACTTCCTCTGACTGAGTTGAAGATACACAGAAATACAGAGACACACTGGATTTCAAGAAAGAGACAGAGCTAGGGCTGATAATAGTACACTTCCTGTTGTTTTATTAAAACAGAGAGTGACATAAAGGGCAAAGGAGAGGATGAGTCAGGAAATACAGCACCTGACAGGGCGTTGATGATGAGGATTTGGTCTCCAGTCCTACAGCAGGCCCACAGCCCCTGCAAACTCCTGTTTTAACACACGCACACAGACACACACACATACACACACACACACACACACAGAAACATAAGACAATATCCATTTAGTTTCCCTGAAAGGAAAACAGGAACAACACACTCTCTCTGCCAGGACTTACCCAGCTTCAGCGTGTGGATCCTCCCAGCTTTCTATGTATGTGTGTTTGTCTATATGTGTGTGTGTGTGTGTGTGTGTGTGTATGGCTGGAATGCGGAGGAACTTCCCCGAGACTGCAGGGTGTGGAGGGTTGTTTAGTTTTTATTCAGGCTCCTCCCTTTGCCAACCCTCTGCTTTAGTGCTGCTGCTGCTGCTGCTGCTGCTCTGGGTCCTACTGCTCCACTCCACATATTTGGGACAACTACAATTTGGTTTGAAACTTGGACAAAGTTGCACTGCATGAAGTGCTCTTTGTCAGTGAAGGTTCAGGACCCCCACATGGGATCACAATATGATTACTACTGAAATTTGTTTTTACTTTTTCTTTGATTTCTTTCTTGTGCACTACATGTTTTAAAATACTCAAATAAAAGTCTGGGAAGGGAGATTACTCTTTGGATGAACTACTCACAACTCATTGACATGCACCATACGATGAGGGGTTTGCAAGAAGACCTTACTATGTATTAATTAGCATTAATCATAAGTAGTTCAGGAAAAAACATTATTAAAAAGATCCTTAAAGCTTAACATCTTTCAAATTATTCTAATGATATATGTTTTGATCCATGGGAGTTGAATCCATGGGAGTAATCATAAATAAACTGTGTATCTATACATAGATACATGTATACACCAATCAGTCACAAGAGGGGAGGGAAAGAAATGGCACCAGGATGCACATGACTGAAAGACCAAGACCACTACCAAATTGTACTCTACTATATATATATTGGCACTAGGAGTCAAGTCATACATTTGCATATCCTACACATATCCTATCAAGACATGGACTCTGCAAGAACACTGAAGGTGTCCACCAGTGTTTGGCACCAGATCCTTTAAAGGTGCAGTGTGTGGGATGGATAGTGGCATCTAGTGGTTAGATTGCAGATTATAACAAACTGCATACCCCTCCCCATGCCCTTATAAGCATGTAGGAGAAGCTACAGCGGCCGAGAAACTCAGCAGGCCCTCTCTAGAGCCACTGTTTGGTTTGTCCATTCTGGGCTACTGTAGAAAGAGGGTGGTGCAACATGGGGGTCTAAAAGAGAGAGGAGAGAAATCTCAGTGGAGATCAGTAATGTAATGTTAATTTAGGGTAAATATATTTAGGAAAATATATACTGCATATTCAGCACGTAAAACCATTCATAAAATAGTTCTGTGTTAAATACTAACTTTGAGGCTTATAATATTTAATAGATGTTAAGACCGTAAACTGCCATTTTGATGCATTATTTTGTGATGTCATGTTAGATTACATTGTACATTCGATGTAGAAGTGTGTACATTGGACACTACTTAGTGTGTACATTGTACACACTAAGTAGAAAGTAAAGTTACATTGTTATAATAATGATAATGATAATGATAATAATAATAACAAGAAGAAGAAGAAATAATTATCTCACATTGTTCCTAAGCTGCAATTAATATCACCCTACATAGATGGACCAGTCTAAGGCTTTAAAGGTTGACAGCAGTGATTTAGTTTTACACTTCCACAATGTCGGATGGCTTCATACAGATTTATTTTTAAAGTAATGGCCAGAATCCATGTAGCAGGGGCTGACATATCCTGACCTTTAGTCTCTAGCATGAGTAGAGACTCACAAATGCCAGATACTGCATTTCCCATAATGCAATTTGATAACATTAGACATTAGACCCCCTGCCTAATAATTGATCATTCACTCCATGGCTCCAGTTTGTAAGGCAGACATAAGGCAAAAAACTATTAAAAAAGTATTAATAGTTAAAGTCAGGTAACCCTCATCAGGGTTATTTTCTAGGCCTTGGCAGCCTGCATAGGCACATGAGACATCATACACTAATTTCATGAAACCAATTTTAACGTGTAAAATTGTTTGTGTCCCTTCAAAAAGGACACTTACATGTATAATAAAAATAGACAATGAAAAATAGACATTTATTTTCAAATATATTTGCATTTGTACAGACATTTAAAATTGCAAAATAATAGCTATAAGGAAATCAGAATTACAAGATATTTTATGTTGCATAATTTAGCACAAGGAAATGTTCATTTGTGGCTTACAAGCTGTTGTTTTCATCTTTATCATATAAATAAACAAAAATAAGATCTGCGTGTACTTCATTTCAACAGGAATGTCACTTTGCCATAGGGCCTGACTGACACTGGATTTTTGGTGCCAATGCTGACACCGATATTAAGGAGTAAAAAAATTCTGATATCTAAATAACTAAATAATAAAAAAAACATTTAAACACATTCAATGAATGCAAGCAACTTATTGTATTACTTTATTTTCCTCTATTTTCTCTGAAAAGAGATTCAGCATGTTATTTTACATATGTATGAATGTTTGTATTTACTCAAACTAGAAAAGCTGATGAAAAATTATTTTCTGCTTGTATTCTCACCATTGTCTACATATTTATGTGACTTGATTAAATTTGTTCTGCTTTGGTTGTGAGCAGTGTTGACTGAGAAGAGACATTTTGAGGATCCATCAGTCACTATGAAGACCTCCTGCTATCCAGTCAGATGTTGGCTTCTGTGAGAAGGCACTACAGGAGAGCTGGCTCTGCGTTAGAATTTCTCATCAGGAATGACTGTGTTGAAGGGGAAATCCCACAACATGGAGCTCACTCCAAAACCTACAGAGACAAAATTAGATCAGACAAAAGACAGAAACCTAAAAATCAAACAGGTTCTCTCCCTTTTCCTGCACTCACCTGCTCTCTGGTGTTCAAAGTGGTGTCTGATGTGGTAGGCCTTCAAACTGTACATGTACGAGCCTCTCTTTGGAGAACCGAAGTGAAGGTAGTAATGGCTCATGTCGTACGCAACATAGCCCCACAGTGCGCCAACAAATATGGATATCCCGACGATCTCTGGGAGCAAGCTGCTGAGCATCACATAAAAACTTCCCACCACTAGGGAGGCCACCACGGGTGGAAAGACCAGCCGGGAACCATCAAAAGGAGACTGTGGAGAAAAAAATTTGATCTGTGGGGTTAAAAAGCTGAATTCAAACAAACACAATACTGTATGTTACTTTTCCTACTTTTCAATAGAATGAAATAACTGTTCTTAAACATGCAAAGTAAACATTCTTCAGACCAAAAAAGTTTAGGATATTGAAACAATGTGGAACATGGAGAAAGCTGTTTATAACCTAAAATTCAAAATGAGTCATTAATTATTAGCTCTCTTTTGTGCCCAATACTAGTTTAGTTTTATGATTAAACCATGTTTATGATCAGTTTTATGATCCTGTTCCTCATGGTGTGTGTACCTTGTGGTGCTGTCCGTGCAGCAGAAAGTGTAGCGTGATGAGGTAGTAGTTATGAGCTGGCATTTTCATGTGAAAGACAAAGCGATGGATGCAGTACTCGATGAAGGACCACAAGAACCAGCCCATCAAAAAGAGCAGTGGGAAAGTGTACTTATGGATCAGGATGTAGACATCTGGAAACACACATACACACATGAAAATTATGATATATATGTATATATATATTTTGTATATGGATGTGCTGGAAGTGAAAATTAAATTGTGTGGGAGTCTCTGGTGAATTTGTTCTCATCATGCAAGCATGTGTGTTACCCGAAGTGAGAGGTAGGCTGGTGGTCCCCTTTGCCAGCGAGGTGTAGCAATACCAACTGAGATAAAACACAATAGGAAGCCACACCACTGGTACCCAGTACCTGTAATAAGAGAGCATATAACAATATGGTCACACTTTCAATCTTCCTGTTATTTTTTTCATATCATATTGAGTGGGATGGAGCTGGAACACTGAAGGTGCAGCCACCTGAAAATGGAGCTCCAATACCCATTCAGATGAGCTTGAGTACCCCTTCAACAACACAAACATGTCAGTTTTTATGAACTCTCAGTTAAAGCACTGTTATAGCTGACTCAGTTTAGAGGGAAACAGCAGAACATAGGATAAAGCTCAGCCTTGCATCATTTTGTTTGTCATGCTTATTGGTTTATTGGAGGTGAGAAAAACTACAGTACTTTAGTGACTTATATTAAACTCACCACATATATATATGTTTTGTTGTCATTTTTTTGTTATTACACATGTTCTTATGTGAACACTTCAGGAATGAACAAACAGGTGTTGTAATGTAACACCCAATGAGACACATGCCTGTTTTGTCTGCACAACTGAATGCAGCTTCACACTCCATCTTACCCTTACTCATGAAAAAGACCCCAAGATGCCTAAACTCCTTCAGTTGGGCCACTCACTCCCAACTCAGAGAAAGCAGTCCACCATGGCCTCAGACATGGAGGTGCTGACTCCCAGTGACTGGTGTGTTGAAAACAATAGAATCACATCATCTGCAAAACGCAGAAAAGCAATCCTGAGGTCCCCAAACCAGACAGCCTTCACCCTCCAACACTTTGAGATTCTGTCCATAAAAATCACAAACAGAATCAGTAACAAGGGACAAACCTGGTAGGGCCCAACACCCCACCGACTTGCTACCAAGAATGTGGACACAGCTCTCACTGCTGTCACGTTTGGGGAGTAACGGAATACATGTAACAGCGTTATGTATTTAGGATACAATAAAAAGGCAATTGTATTCTGCTACAGTTACAGAAAAAAAAGACGTAATCAGATTACAGGAATATTTTGTAAAAATGGGAATTATTTAGCAGGATTACAATTTTAAAACACATTTTACAATAAAGAAGTTATACTACCATACACTGTAAAAGTCCCAAACATGAGCAGAGCAAAAGTGAGAAGGAAAATTATCTCTCTGATCCACAATGGTCTGAGTAGAGGATGATACTGCATGATGTATGCAGCGGGCGCACGTACACACACTTCACACACACACATTAAACTTAAAAGTTGGTAGGGATGTATGTTACTCCCAAAGACTCGTAGTTAAAAGAGAGCTTGAGTTGATAACAGCTTGATGACATATTACCGCTCTCCACTGATATGACTGTGTGTAGGTAACATGTTGACCTGACAATGGACACACACTTTCAATACTGTATGAGTCAAAGAAAACTCGGACTCAGACTTCACACAGCCAGTGGGCCAGGCGCTGTATATAAGGACTGAATGGCTCCTACAGCACCCCCTATGGCCCCCAAAGGACACGGTTGTAAGCTTTCTCCAAGTCCATAAAGAATATGAAGACTGGATGTGGGAAGTCCCATGACTCCTCAAGTATCGTTGCAAGGGTGAAGAGCTGGTTCACTTTTCCAAGGAACAGAACCCACATTGTTCCTTGGAAACAATGTGGGTTCCAAGGTTGGCCAATCGGCCGTAGCGAGTAGAAACTCAAAGAATGATATTGTGGATACAAGAAGCCTAAATGAGTTTCTTTTGGAGAGTGATTGAGCTCAGCCTTAGAGATAGGGTGAGGTGCTTGGACATCCAGGGGTAGCTCACAGTGGAGCAGCTGCTCTTTCGCATCAAGAGGAGCTGGCTGTGGTGGTTTGGGCACCTGGTTAGAATGCCTCCTTGACACCTCTGGAGGTGTTCCAGGCATGTCCAACTGGCAGGACATATCGGAACAGACCCAGAACACACGTCTTTCCCAACCTGGAAACTTCCAGGCCGGAGGGTGTCCCAGTCGCAGATGAATAATGGAAAATGGATGGAATGGTGGGTCGATGGATGGACAGATGGATGAACTGAAATCATGTTTGTGATTGGGTAAACATCATATTAATAGTGTTAAACATTTAATTATCTTAGTTTTTATTTTATCATATTCTCATCAGTAATATAAGAGCCTGTCTTACCAGGAAGTCTTGCTGCTGGCCTCCAGGAAAGGGTTTCCAAACAGTCTGATAGGCCTGTTGACCGGCTGGTGAACCCATTCGTCATATTTCTCTCTGAGGTGGCCTACCTGCCATAACAGGGGCTTCCGCCAGTCCACCAAGTCCTGACAAGACACAAACAATGAAAAATTATCTGCTCAGGTAAATGTACCTACAGTGCTGAAGAGAGCACACAGTGTTTTATCAAAAGAGACACAATGACTCCAGCAGGTGGCAGGAGAGAGTCTCAAACTAGTTTGTGAGAGCTTGTGTGTGTTTGTTGGTGTATCCATGTTTCCATATTACCTTAATACTAAACCAAATCCTAACTC
Organism: Scomber japonicus; assembly: GCF_027409825.1. Taxonomy (NCBI): domain Eukaryota; kingdom Metazoa; phylum Chordata; class Actinopteri; order Scombriformes; family Scombridae; genus Scomber; species Scomber japonicus. The sequence continues at coordinate 29,430,986 of NC_070582.1, read as the reverse complement.
ATGTCTTAACCCCAGAAAATCCAAAATCCAAGACAGTTTGTCCTCATCACTATAGACATATTCATTCACATATATTGATATGCATGTATAACAGCTCATTCATTCACTGAAATCACGCTCATGTGATTAACTTAACTGACAAGTGTTTTTCCACTAAGTGCAGACATCCTCAACATACCAGCTCCTCATGCAGTACAATGATAGATTTAACTAGAAGAGTGCACTCAGTAGACTGCAGGTCTCTGCCAGCTATGTACAAGGACATGTATCTCCTCAGTTTTCTTTAATCCTCATACAGTATGAAAGCAAAACAAAGATAACATAAGTAATAAAAATCCTATAAAATAATTTAATAATAATAATGTGTAATAATATTAAAATTGTGTTTCATGCCAAGAAGGGGCTTACACATTGACCTAAGTGACTTTTGACATGACATATACTTAATTCATTTCCTTGAAATTTACCCTAACCTTAACCTTAACCACTGACCCAAAAATCAGCTTGTTCTGAATTGACAACATGGCTTTTGTCCGTAAGTAGAAAACACACACACGCACACACACGCACACGCACACACACACACACACACACACACACACACACACACACACACACACACACGCTGATGGTTGGAAATGGCTTTTGCTCCAGTTGTTCATCACACACGGGCTGGACCAGCCAATTAAGAGCAGTGAAGAGTCAGCCTTCAACAGCAGTATAAGAAGCGTTATAAAACAGGTTTTGTGAATCACTGCAGCTAAGTCTTTGAGCATACAGTTAAATGTTAGGCTGATGAGTCTAGTACTATATGTGATTAGCTGTGGACACACACACACACACACACACACACACACACACACACACACACACACACACACACACACACACACATACACACACACCTTGTCCAGGTCCACAGAGCTGCGGGGGTTGTACTGGGAGTTCCTGTCCTCCTCTTTCACCTTCCCCTCTGTCATCTTTTCTGCCATCTTCCCTGCTGTCCTCTTCTCTCTCAGAGACTGAAGCAGAATAAGACAAAAACAGTTGTGATCAGATGTGAGGAGATGGAAAAGTGAATGTCTCTTTTGTTCCTCTTGTACAGAAAGGTGGTTATAGCGGATGGCCTCATGTTTTTAGGTCACTGCATTGTCATTGGTTAAGAGGAAATACAATAAACCCACATTCTACTTTGATACACACCTCTACAGTCAATATTATGTACAACACAGTTACACAGTCCATTATATTCAGTCTAACTGTGCTTTGCTTTTCCCTGTAGAGTGCATTTAACAGCCTCATCAACATGTTATATACTACTGTATATGGTTATAGCCATATGCGGCATATACCCTCATGTCTAAATGAAACAACATGTGACTGGTGTTTACCTTGAAGAGTCTACATTGCAACTGCAGTCAATAGAGATTATAGGGTGGCAACTAACAATTATTTCTATTATTTTTTGACCTGACAATTATTTTCTCTAGTAAGTGATACAACTTTCAAAACTATCAAATGTTCAAAGAAATTCTCTGAGGTGACATCTATGGTATGCTTGATTTGTCTGACCAATAAATCTTCACACTGGAAAACTACTGAATATTAACTGATGATCAAAATAGCTGCACAATAATTTTCTGTGGATTGATCAACTAATCGTTGCAGCAATAAAGGGGTATTCAATCCTCATTATAGAGTCAGACTTTGTACACTCAGCAATGTGTGCTGCAGTTGGAAAGAAGACCATGTGAGCCATAAGGGAAAAAGAAGAAGCAATGGTTTGTTCAGTTGAGGACTGGTTATTATATGATAGAACCATTTAAGGACAGTGTGGCAGACAGTCATTTACTGCCTGTCTGCCCCACAATGCAGTATATCTATAAGGGCACATCCTGCATTTCTGGTTGGTATTCACACGCATGATAACTCATGTCAAAGAAAAGACAAAGTGTCTTCATTAGAATTGAAACTTACAGTAAAGAGAACCCTTCTGCAAAAATGTGTGGTGTCACTCCTGCAGGCTAGCATGGAGGGTGTTAATGGTTCACACCCAGTGGTCAGTTACATTGGTTTCCTATTGTGACTCAGTTTAACCCAGAAAAACTGCTCATTGGGTTTTCCTGTACTCACGAGCATGATAATATGTTGAAGAACAATAACAAATGGTGTCTTTAGTCATACATTTAAAAAAGATATGAAATGTGTACAGAGAAACAGTGCAAAAGCGGATTATGACACAGGAGTAGTTTAAAAAGTTGTTTTGCTTTTTGTTGTTGTTTCACTGTTGGAATCCACTGTTACTGAGATAAATCCAAGCTGAGTACAGCTGCCTAAAACTATTTAAAGTAACCTTTCAAACCTACCATACAGTAGATGAAATATCTCTATCCTGATGGGAGTGGTCTCTTTCAGGATGACAATGCCAAAGGACACAAGGGGTCACTGAATTATTTGATGGGTATGCAAATATGTTATGGCCTTTACAGTCACCGGATCTCAACCCAAATGAACACCAGCGCTCTACACCACCATCATGGAGGAATGCTGTTCATCCCTTCAGTAGAGTTCACAGACTGTATAATCATTGCAAAGGAGCATTGAAGCTATTCTGATGGGATGTAGTGGTACAACCATTTACTAAATCAGTTCATATTGTTTTTTCCTTTAATTTAGCTATATATTATATTATTTTTAGTTTGTAGTGTAGCACAGAGAGGTGAGTGGCTGATAAGGAACACAGCTCATTGGGGATATTCAAAGCTACAGCACTATGAGTACACAATGTTCTTCAGTCTGCTCATCCACCAGGACACCAAAGTTTTACTGTACTCCACAACTGACCAGGAACAACCAACCAATTTATACTTATATGACTTCACTTTTGAACAACATAAAAGGCAGTTTTTTGTTAGCAGAGCACGAGTAATACATCTTTCAATTATGCCTGTCAACAAGATCTGTCCTTTCTTACAATGAATCAATCCTCAACACAGTGTGTGATTTCACATGCTGTGATTTTCTTGTGAGATTCACGTTTTATATCAATCCTTAACTATTATCTAATGTCACAGATTGACGAAGATCACGGCTGATAATAATTCATTGTGTTCTATAAATGAGGAGGCCACTAGAAACTTGACACACTGCCAGAAACAGAGACTAATAACTTCTAAACATATCTCAACGGTTGATAGATTTTAATTGGTATGGAACAATATATCTGTAATTGACCTGGAAAAAAAAACAAACCGTGTCATGGGTTGTATACTTCTGAAACCACAACCCTAACCCTAACTGAAGTTTGATCTAGATTTGAATCAGATCACTATGTATATTTCTCCATGTGGTCATGACCAGAGTCTAATATGTAGACATGGTTTATATAGACTTATAGACCCAGCATTTGTTGTTGTTTGTACAAAACTTTATGTTAAGTTTTATGAGTTTCTTTTCAAAGATTGACCCATTTGGTGTCAGTGTCTATACATCAGACCAGCTGTATGCACAGGTCTCAATTTCATTTTTTAACTTGAGTTTCTATTCATTTATTCTTACTACATAATATGTAGGGCTGCCTGTGGTTAACCAGAAATGTCAATATATCTATACCAACACAAGTTCACCTACTGAGCATGCTCAGGTTCACTTTTTCCTGATAAGCATCATGAATCGTGAAATAAAAAATTAATAGTGCTCATCGCCTTGTCTTCAAAAACCTTTAACCATTGAGGAACAGCAGCATTGTGTGCTGTGATAATAATGGTAACTCAGGTCAAGGCTTCCATGGTAACATATCAACTGTTTCCAAGGGATGTGAAGACTTAAGTAACCCCCACAACCCTTCCCTCTCTGACTCCCACTACTCCCCATCTCACCATCTCTCAAATGAACTGTGACTTGTTGAGCAAACACTGAAAGCAGAAGTTCACAAACAAATTGTTGACCTTTATGTGTGTTTCTATGGATCTAGGTCAGCCTGTGTACACTCTTTAGTCCTGAGCTGAGACAATGGATTAACTCGAATCTTAAGTAGTGTCTTCAAGTTCATTTTAAAGCTAAAAATGGAGCCACAGTCCTTGATGGCATCAAGTGGGGGGCGATCCACTGAGTTGTGGATCACAAGTTTGACACAAGTTTGAAAATTATCTAAAATTCTCAAAACTAAGAAGACGATGCTTCTCCAGTATTCTACAGTGATTTTTTTTGTCCAGAATTTTCAGGGTTTGTTTGTATAGAGACTACAGAGTTTGAATAACTATTTCCCCAGCTGCCTCCAGCATGTGATTGAATATGACATGTGGGAAAGGATCATAGAGTGCATGAAGGTCTTGGCTGCATCCATCATGAGACAGTATCAAATATGATGGAGTATGATCCAGTAAGAGAAGAACTAACATTTTCTTAACTTTTATCATTTTCCATTAGATCATCATTATAAACTGGGACTAATATGTCTTTGCAAACAGTGGGTTAATAGAACAGAACAGAAAATGGACCAATCACAATTTTTGTTCAAATGGTATGAATCAGTGGCTCCCCCCTGCCAGGACATTCAGTAGCTGTAATGAATGCCTGTATAACTCAATGCAATGTGGTCATGAATTAGATTTTTGACAGTTGGCTAAAGACAGCCAATAATATTTTGATGAGTTGTGTGCAGGACAATATCTCGACATTTTCTGGGCATTCACAGCTACTTAGTGAAAACCCTGTTACTCCATGTCTCTGCTGAATGAGAAAGATGCATTTACTTGTTGCTTTATTTTAGGCAAAATGTGGGAAGTGCATTGTAGTATATGTTTCTGAAAATCTAGGCTAACTCCAGACTTTCCATGATGCACTTCACTTGCCATAAGGAAGCAAGAAAGTCTTTGATTGCTTCATGAGCACAAGTTGAAGCTGAAGATTAGAACAGACTACAAAGAAGTTAGGATAATAACTTTGGCTTACAGGGATACAGCCAACAAAGGAGAAAACACACACATGTGCGCTGACATACTGACTCCTCATTCCCTCCCTTATAATCAATACTGTCCATGAGAAGGGAAACAGCAGGGTGCTCCTTCCCTCTGTGTCACAGAAACACCCAGTAAAGTCGAGACAAGTAAAATGAGAGACAAATTCCACTGCCTTAAAACCACTAATAAAAAATAATGAACATTACCACACCTGCTTAGCACCCAAAATATGTCATGACAGATATGATTTTAGCTCAGTGTGAGTGATATTTACAGCTCAGAGCTGAACATTACTCCTCTGATTTGACTCATTTTGAGGAGGCGTCGCTAGAGTCGTTTGACAACCACTCTCGCCACATAGAAGTGGCAGCCCTGCATGAGGGAAACACTGTCTCTGCACCTCTGGAGCCTGAAGGAAAGCTATTGACAGGGGCCGACTTTACCATTAGGCAAGCTAGGGAACTAGCTTATAAAAGGACCCCAAACAGCTATAGATTATGATGTTTAAATATGATACATGCATAAGGCCCCCAAATCACTTTTAAAAATATGCAACTGTATATTTTCACTTCAGAGGAAAACACTGTGAAGCATGAGTTTGCATGTTTTATATTTAAATCTATATATATTTGAATCTCTATATATTTTATCCTATATAAATATTAAAGTGGGAGAAGGATTACAAAATTGATAAACCTCTAATCAAAACAGAGTAGTTTTGATAGCATTTAACACTCAGTAACTACATCCAGCAGTAGAGCCGTAGCAACAGGTATTTCTGCAGGTGTTTGTATGAATGTGAGGGCAGTGATGTGGGACAGGTATCCTGGACTCTACCTGTGCCTCGTCACTGCCGCTGTCTCTGTCCAGCTCCCCGATGTAGTACTGCTCCATCCACCGCCGGGCGTTCTCTGAGTGCCGGTGCGGGGGTCCCTCCATCTCCTGGCTCACATCCTTACCCGACCTGCGAAGTATCAGAGCCTCCCCTCCAGGATGCATCCGCAAGAAAGCCGTCACGTCGTAAACCCTGGTCCCCAGCAGCACCCAGCAGGACTCCTTGGTGCAGTGGCGGGCCACCTCCCTCTCTGTGAAGAACCGGGGGGATGTGGATGGAGACATCCTGACAGTGGAGATGCAGGCAGAGCGTCCACCTGAACCGAACACAGGAATTAGAGCAATGTAAAGCCAATTCTACTTGTTATGTTTCACTTAGATATGATGGAATTTTTGATCCTGTATAACTGCTGTTATGTAACCACTGTTAATAATCACAGAAGGAATTACCAGCCGTTGGATGAGGATGTGGAGTAACATGTAATCTTAAAATGTATGTTACACCCCAGTTTGGCATGGAACAAACAGTATGTCATCAATACGGAAGTAACAGCATATTATGTAATCTGGTCTAAAAGACTGGGCATGGCAGCACATGTAAATCTAAGTTCTTCACTCTGCTTGGGGTCCATTAGCCCACACAGACTCTTGGTCCCACTTATAAGTGTAATAAAAATTTCAGAGTTTTATTTACACAAATACATCAGTCATGTATTATTGTTGTGCAAATGTGCAACTTTAATTTTATTTTCTTTCTTTGTTCTTAACTATGGCGGCAGTGGTCTCAGCACTTAGAGCCCAAGACAAATTTCCCTTCGGGGACAATAAAGTATCTATCTATCTATCTATCTATCTATCTATCTATCTATCTATCTATCTATCTATCTATCTATCTATCTATCTATCTATCTATCTATCTATCTATCTATCTATCTAAGTGAGACTAACTATCTATGGCTATATTCTTGTCCAAGTGCAAAAAATGTTGTCTTTTTAAAAGTGTAAAAAAGAAAAGAAAAAAAGCCTAAACCAAGTTTTAAAAAAGTGGTAATCTTCAATTTCTGACTTCTGACACACTGTGTATGTGTGTGTGTCTGTCTGTCTCTTTCTCCCATTAACTGAAAATATTAAATTTAGAAACAAATCAGGAAACAGAAATCCTCCTGGTCACTGACAGATTATCTTCACATTGCTCTAGTGATAAATTACATTATTATTTAATTTTCCAGTGTACACATTCTGCTTCTCCACAGTTTTACACTTTATTTCATGTATATAATCTGTATTGCTTTGTCTCTGTATGGTACTGCACTCTATATCTGAAAATGTCCACACTCAGCACTCACAGATGTTGTCTCGGTGTTGCAGTGTGTAGTTGTCAGGCATGTCAGGTATTCTTAGGTCCCTCTGTGCCCTCAGACCATCCAGCTCATACTATATACAGTACTCTCTCTCCGCCAGCATCAGGAACACCTTGTTGTCTGTCACACATGAATAGACACAGATACATGGATACAGCCTTTAAAGCATGAATACAAGCACAAATTAAAACATAAATGCTACTATCATAGTTTCTTTTTAAATAAAACCATCCTAAAATATTACTCTTGTACTGCTGCACTGCTTCATTCAACATACCAGTCACATCAACCTACACATCAAGTTCACTTGTGAGTAATAAGAGGAAATGCAAATCACCACTAAAACACATCAAATCAATCAAACACAGAGCACACAATGTTAATGAGGAGGTGGGTAGAGAGGAAGGACCAGCATGTCTGAGCACCAAATTGGGAAAATGGACACAAGGACATTTGATGGTTGATCAACAGGATACAGAAATTCTGATACAAAAAAAGTCTCTTAAAAGCCTTAAATCTAAGTAACTGGTAAAGTAATCACTGAGCAACTTGTACATTGAAATCTTACCTGTAGCTGTAGCTGACGATACATAGTTGATGTAATTTGTATTGTAAATGTTGTATTAAAGCAGGAACATGTTGTACAGGCCCTCTCTCATGTTGCTATACCTGAATCCTTAACATGTTCTCTGTCATTGTGAGAGAATGCGGGGTGTGGAGTGGTGACCACGATGATGTTACTATTGGCGCCCTCGCCTGGTTGGCCGCACCTGTGGTGGTACAGGGGAGCAGAGAGGAAGTATTGAAACTATTTTCTATTTTCTCTTTTTAAGCTAAGACCAAGAAAGAGGAAATGTAGGATCTTTTCATGGCCGGTATAGAGAGCAGTGATGAAAAAGTAGTGCAGTATAAGTATGGACCGACTGCACTTACCCAGCCAGGCCGTGTGTGTGTGTGTGTGTGTGTGTGTGTGTGTGTGTGTGTGAGTGTCATGGTATGCTGGACAAGAAGAGGATAACCAGAGGACAGCAGAGGAGAGCCAGGAGAATAAAAGTTCCAGCCATGGTTGCCACCACCACCATCTGGGACCACTTAATTGACTATTTAGATCCCCTGAAAATCCCAAAATGAATTTTAAGGACAACAATGGATCAAATCATTTTTCATTTTATCTATACAGATCAGGTTTATTTTGATGTAACTTTTGAAGTCTTAAAATAAACAGGACAGGACTGTACAGCCACCAAAGAACCCACTGTTAAAAGAGTCTGACGTCGTCATCAGATTTCCATGTACAACCAAAGAGAAGAAGAAGTGAACCACAGATATGCAGGGGGCCTCTCAAGAGTGCAGGATGTGGTTTTTTGGTTTTTTCATTTAGGGCTCCTCCCTCCTTAGCATCAAACACACACACACAAACCTGAGGATGCTCTGTGCAACTACAGTTTGGTGTAAAAGTTCGAAAAACTGTTACTTTAAACATGATTAGATTAGAGCCAGGCAGGTAGCTACGGGTCTGAAAAGTGAAATAGTCTTAAATCTTTCGAATGGCCAGCAGGGGGCGGCTCCAGTGGTTGAAAAAAGAAGTCTATGAATGACTACTAGTCTATAAATGACCCAAGGCAAGTTGCTGCCACAGCAACAGTGTTGGTAATGTAACCAAGGCGTAAACCCTGATTCACAGAGTCTAGGCACAGCTGCTAAAACACGGTGTCTTGAGTTCATTAAAGTTAATTTTAACATTTTGGCCACTCATTCACTGTTTGGTTAAACTAAAAGACTCTCTAAGGATTCAGCTGCTAAGTTTTTCCATTTTGTTTTAATAGTTTTAGGCTGTTTTTCGCTAGCAAACATTTGCATTAGCATTATTGCAGTTGACCTAAGGCTATAAATCCACTGTGCTAACCAGTGCTAACCAATCTACATGGTAGCACTAGGGTCAGCTCCAACCTCCTGTCCATATATGGTCAATATATGGGGAAAAAGCATAAGCAGCCAATTTTTCCCCAGTGGCCACTCGCAGTATTGCATCAAAAAATCCTCTTGCGGCCCAAAAAGCATTCAACCTGTTCATCAGGAGGAAGCTAATCATCCATACACATTCATGCACCTTTGGCACAGCAATTTGGGGTTAAGTATTTTGCTCAAGGACACATTGACATGTGGACTGAAGGAGCCGGGAATATTCCAATTGGTGGACGACCGCTCTACCTCCTGAGCCACCCCACAGTCTGGTTAGAGCACTGTTGACCCTTAATATACTCCCTCTCCACATCATTGCATTTTTAAAACTTAAACATTTTTGCACACTTGTCTAATTTTATATTTGATTATATTTGTAATTTTTTGTGTTTATTTTTCTGTAGATATTCCTTTCTTCAGTTAATAAGTATGTATTCACTGTCCAATGCCTGGATACATCTATCAATCTATCTATTTGCATGTTTTGAAATATTCAAATTATACTCTGTTAGGTCATCCTGAGGAGGTAGGTCAACTTTTCAGAGCACCAGTTTGCAAGGCGTTTCATACTTTCTGGTAATTAGTATTAGTCACGAGCAAAAAAGTTTAGGAAAAATAGTCTATGTTACACAAAATATAGAGCTGTTTATACCATCTTTTGGAAGTTCCTTAAAGTCATCATCTTCAAAATTACAAGTCAGACTGATATCAGAAATATACAGGTATTTATTTACAAATACGTTTGCATTTGCATAGATATTTAAAGTTGCAAAATAATAGTGATAAGATATTATAGTAAACAGATTTATGAGATATTTTATGCTGCATAATTTAGCACAGGTAAAAGTTCACTTGTCAGAATCAAAGCTTACAAGCTGTTTTCATCTTTATCATATAAATATACATAAATAAGATCTGTGTGTAATTCATTCCGACAGGTGGAGTCATTTCACTTTTCCTTGCAGCCATCACAATCAGTATGTATTATTACACTCATCATCATCATCATCATCATCATCATCATCATCATCATGTCCATCACTCTCTCCCTCATTGTTAAAAATGTCAAAAAATATAATTTTTGGTTCTTTCTGTACTCTTTGAGTTACACAGTCATCATATCAAAGTCATGATTCTTCTTAGAAACAGTGTTTTGGTGTCAGAGCCCTTTCAAATTAAAGGTTTACATGAAGACTTCATTATTATTGCTGCAGTGAACACGTTCAATGAATGCAAATGCAAGCAGTTTATTGTATAACTGATTCTTTCTCTCATTCAAAAAAGCCTCTGAAAACAGATTCTGCATGTTATTTTACATATATAAGAATGTATGTACATATATATTATGTGAGTGGGAGACTTTATTCAAACTAGAAAAAAAGATTTTTCTGATAGTAATATAGTCTACATATGTGTCTATATTGATTAAGTTTGTTCTGCTTTGGTTGTCAGTGGTGTTGTCGAGTGTTTAGAGGAGGCATCTTGAGGATCCGTCAGACACTATGAAGACCTCCTGCTGTCCAGTCAGATGGTTCACCTTCATCCTGCGGGGATCTGCAGGGTCATTTCGTGACACCCAAATATAGTTCTCACAACTAACCAGTTAAAAATCACCATGAAATGTTTTTAGCTTTCACGTTCCCAAGACCCGAATTCTGTCGAGTCTGTACTGAGAGCTTAGTTTATCTTAAAATGAAACATTTCTAGATAAAACGGTCAATGAAAACAAACAACTTTTGTCAGCTGACTGACTCTGTGACCTTTGACCCCAAGATCCCCACAGCAGGAAGTCTGACAGGCTGACTTCATGCCTTCAGCTATGTCCCCCTGGCACTGCGACAACACTCTACCATCCATCTTTCTTTTTGTATTTAAATCCATCTGCAGCACATCCATCCACCCATGCGTTCACTGTCATCTAACCAATAAGAAAACATCTGCTGACAACGTAAAGCTGCTGCAATTAAAGATTCTCCTCTTCTGTACAAAGCATCTTACAAAATAGTTTTTTTTAACATCTTTGTTATATCATTAATGACAAAAAGAAAGAAAACGGAGGAATTATTACAACAGACTTGTAAAAATATATCTCCACAGTGGTTTCAAACATTCAGAGCTCTGCTTTACATAACATTAACAGCGCATTGCATTAGCTCTCTACAGTATAATCTCACTTCTCCAGCTTGGCTGATAATTAATGAGTTAAATCTAAACTGCCAAAATAATCTCAGCATGTTCAAATATCTGGAACCAAACGGTGCATGTTTTCTGTTCACAACTGTTCCAAAAACTGAACTGAGGCCAAACATGGAGGAGGGAACTTCTGTCAACTGTTATCAACCTGCAGCACAACAGCATGTAGCAGTGTAGCTGAGTAGATCAGTGGATAACAGTGAAAACCTGAAAGCTGTGATGTAAAATATTAGAACAGCAGATAGTGAGGAGGAAGGATAAGATTTTTTTTCCTGAGTTTGTTTACTTGGTGAGATGATACAGTCTGGGAGATCTCTGTCTCTCTCTCTCTCTCTATCACACAGTACTATCACTCTTTCTTCCCCCTCCTTCACCATCTTCAACATTCACCTACCATCTGTCACTTCCTGTATCCTCTCTCACACTCTGAGGGAAGCTAACAGTGTGTGTGTGTAATCATGTCTTATTCTAGCAGACAATGTTTAAGTTGCAGGAATAGTCTGACTATTTGTTGAGTTTCTTCAGTGAGTAATTCTGAATCAACTCTACAGTATTCAATATATATGGAGGACTCCATATAATCCTTCAAATGAAACCTTATTATTTTGTTATTGTGTCATGTGCATGCATGGGTGTGTCCCTCTCTTTCTCTCCTCCCAGCTGCACATTATGATGTTCTGACTGGCGATTGGGTGATGACTCGACAGGTCAGGTCAGTACTGATAGATGTATTTTGGTTATTAATAAAAAAAATGCCTTAAAAACAGTGAGGAAACCGTGTGGCTTGATCCACACCAAGATGATCGAGCACAAGAAAAGCATGTGGCACCGGCTGGAATCAGAAAGCAGGATGGGCATGAGGTCCAGGAGACTTCAGAAGTGCATCTTCCTCTATGGATGTGAAAGCTATGGCTGCATGACACTTAACAGTAGGTGGTTAGGGTGGTTTTAAGCATGGGGGCTGCTTGCTAAGTCCTGTGGCCCTGCAGAAGAGCCGGTTCTGTGTTAGAATTTCTCATCAGGGATGACTGTGTTGAAGGGGTGATCCCAGAAAGTGGAGGTGATTCCAAAACCTGCACAGACAAATCAAGTTAGATCAGACAAAAGACAGGGAGAATCAAACAGGTTCTGTTCATCTATCGTCCCTTTTCCTGCACTCACCTGCTCTCTGGTGCTCAAAGTGGTGTTTGACGTGGTAGGCCTTCAAACTGTACATGTACGAGCCTCTCTTTGGAGAACCGTAGTGAAGATAGTAATGGATCATGTCGTATACAACATAGCCACACAGTCCTCCGACAAACACGGATACTCCGATGATCTCTGGAAGAAAGCGGTTGAGGATCATGTAGAAACTTCCTATCACCAGGGAAGCCAGCCCGGGTGGAAAGACCAGCCGGGAACCATCAAACGGAGACTGTGGAGAAAAAAGTTTGATGTGATAGAAGCCTCAAGCAGAGAGTTTGTTTTCTGGGGCAGATTAAGGGTTAAAAAACCTGAGTTCGTTTAGTACAGCTTTTCAAAATAATAAAATAACTGTTCTTAAACATGCAAAGTAAATATTCATTGAGACCAGAAACCATGTTTATGATCAGTTTTATGATCCTGTTCCTCATGGTGTGTGTACCTTGTGGTGCTGTCCGTGCAGCAGAAAGTGTAGCGTGATGAGGTAGTAGTTATGAGCTGGCGGTTTCATATGAAAGACAAAGCGATGGATGCAGTACTCGATGAATGACCACAAGAACCAGCCCGTCAAAAAGAGCAGTGGGAAAGTGTACTTATGGATCGGGATGTAGAAGTCTGGAAACACACATGCACACGTGAAAATTATGAGAACAAACATGTATATGGATGTGCTGGAAATTGAAATTGTGTTGGAGTCTCTGGTGAATTTGTTCTCATCATGCAAGCATGTGTGTTACCTGAAGTGAGAGGTAGGCTGGTAGTGCCCTTTGCCAGCGAGGTGTAGCAATACCAACTGAGATAAAACACAATAGGAAGCCACACCACTGGTACCCAGTACCTGTAATAAGAGAGCATATAACAATATGAGGAAAAACTGCATAACTTTATTGAAATATACATGTTTTAGCCAATTATTACACGTTATGTGGATGCTTCAGGAATGAACAAGCAGGTTTTGTAATGTGTGCACTAACGCAAGCCTGTCACATCCAATGAGACACATTCCTGTTTTGTCTGCACAACTGAATCCATCATGTTTGTGTAATATTAACTGTGAATCTTTTTAAATAAAAAAAGTAATATCTTAGTTTCTATTTTAACACATTCTCATCAGTAACGAAGAGCCTCCTGTCTTACCAGGAAGTCTTGGTGCTGGCCTCCAGGAAAGGGTTTCCAAACAGTCTGATGGGCCTGTCGACCGGCTGGTGAACCCATTCGTCATACTTCTCTCTGAGGTGGCCTACCTGCCATGCCAGGGGTTTCCTCCAGTCTACCAAATCCTGACAAGATACAAACAATGAAAAATCAGTGAAAGATTATCTGGTTCAGGTAAATGTTACAATGCTGAAGAGAGCACATGGATTTATCAAAAGGGATAAAATAACTCATGACTCCAGCAGGTGTCAGCAGAGAGATATAAACACTCAAACTGCTCAGAGACCAGACAAACAAGGAAGTGACCGCTTGTGTGTGTGTTTGTTGGTGTATCTGCGTACTCTACAGGTTTCGCTGTGGTTGAACTGTATTGTTTCTGGCAATAATTTAAGATCTTTTTTTTTCCAAATGCCACAAAACACACAGCTTTTACAAGCTCTTTGTGTTTACAGCCACACGTGAGACATGCAGCTGAGATCTGGGTCAACAATGTAGATAGCGCAGTCAATTTCACACTGATCTGTGGTCAGATTTCTAACATCAACAGGAATGTTTCAGGTTAGCTGATCTTAAGCTTATTCATGAGGAAGATGAATACAATAGAGCCAAGGCTGAAATCACACACATGAAGTCAACTCTTGCACTTTTAATAGTTGCTGACTATGATGCTGTTCCACTCAACACATCCATCCCCATCACAGTCACCAGATATTGATTACTAAGCTGGGGCTAATTAAAAAGTAATTACAGATATGTAAGCAAGCACAGCCTGGATGATAACGCGTTTATCACATACTCTCATTTAGATAATGACGAGGAGAGGATGCTCTTCAGCCTCCTACGTTGCAAATTCACAATTCCACAATGTGAAGCTGCTGTGTTTTACACCACGACTTCAGCAGCGAGGGTCGTGTAAAAACATTCACTCACAGTTCATTCACACTGACAGTTCAGTGTGCTACGGCACATTTGCTGGTGCTGACTGGTCATTTTCTCTTTGCACAAAAAGGTGCTATGTCACATTTTTTAAACTGCTACATACTTACAGAGCTCAGTGAATAAATAATATTCAGTATCTCTAGTTTGGTTTTGTGTGATTGAAAATATGTTTCATTCATAGTTGAAGTGAATTGGAGACTTTAATCGGTTGAAAACTCTAACATGTTGTAGTATCTCCCTCAAGTGTTGTTGTCTGTACAATTATATCCATATTCTAATAAAAAAACATAAGTGTCCTTTCTGAATTTTACTAGCCTGGGGACCATCACAATAGCAAATGCTAAATCAAATGCACTACAGTAAAAAGTATAGGAGCATATGATCAGCAGTGGCAGAAGATGTACTCAGGTTCTTTACTTAAAGGCACATAATGCAGGATTTGTCAGTTACTGTTTGTAAACAAAGGATTTAAAGTGGGCCTCTCCTTCAACAAGCAAGAGAGAGAGAGAGTAGCGGTGGTGGAGCAAGCTAAAGAGTGACTGAAAAGAGCGAGCAATGTTGACAGGAACAAAGCCGTGAATCAGAGATTTGATTTCACCGTGGTTACGTTCTAAAGCGCAAATAAACACGCCTATACCTCCGCACAACCCTGTGAAAAGGTGATGTATTGCTGGATTTTGTGTGGATTTGTGTGTGGATTTTGTGCAGAGCATCCTGTCCACTGTGGCCTCTCTGCTCTGTGTGTGTGTGTGTGTGTGTGTGTGTGTGTGTGTGTGTGTGTGTGTGTGTGTGTGTGTGTGTGTGTGTGTGTGTGTGTGTGTGTGTGTGTGTGTGTAGCTCAGCCTCAGTCAAGCAGACACACAGACCTGCTGATCTTAACACATCCATGACACAGAGATAGAGAGCAGAGCGGAGCAGAGGAGAGAAAGAGCCACCTGGTTACAGTGATGTAACCTGGTTGCTACACTATGAGTCCCGAACTCACACCCTGCACGCTGCTGAGGCTACACACCCACTCCCCTAAGGTTGATGCCCAGAGTGATGATTGAGAGGGATTCTCCTTCTAGAATAATCCTGCATAGTACACATGTAACTAAAAGTACTAATGTAAAATGTAAATGTAAAAATACTCCTTTACAAGTAAATAGTCTTGCATTCAAGTCCCTAATCAGCCCCCTGCCACTGACATTACAGTCCTTAACAGGAAATGTCTCTTTGATGAAACCACTAACAGCTCACACATCTGAAGACACCTCTTTTTTTCTTTTCATGCTCTTCCTCAAAAGTGAATAGAAACTATAGCTGAAAAAATAAATGTAGTAAAAGACAGGAATATTTCCTTCTGAATTTTAAAGTACAAGTACAAAGTAGCACAAATAATTCTCATGCAGTACATTTGAAGTACTATTAAGTAAATTTAAGTAGATATACTTCTGTGTCCTGATTGGCCTCTTGAAGACAGACAAACTCTTGTTTAACTTTGTCTAGCAGGATGAGAGTGCGTTTTGGATCAGCTGTGTGTCAATAAGTTAGTTCTCCATCTGCTATTAGACTGAGTAAACCTTCACAAAGCATTTAGAATAAAGAAGTGAGATCGTCTGTCACATGGTGGGGATAAACACACTTGTGACTGACTATGATGTCAGTCATTTTAATATGATTCTAAAAAATGTGACAGTTGAAGTTTGCTCACAAGAACAAAAGATAAGGCAACTGCTCTTTTAATCTAATATTAACAGGTGAAAAAAGACAAAAGGAGACGATCATGTGTGAAGAAATGCATCACATTCCAGCTCCATTTCCAGAAATTGTGGTAAGACATCCACCCACACCCACACACACACACACACACACACACACACACACACACACACACACACACACACACACACACACACACACACACAGAGCTGTCCTGATGCTTGACTGGAAAAGAACATGTGACTCGAGTTGTTTTTTTTAAATTACCAAAGCAGGAAAGCACATGAGGAGTATGGTGAGACTGCCAATACTGCCGCCGGACTAAAACAAATTCGGCATGCGAGTTTGGTTGCTGAAATCACACCACGCTGCAGCTCCTGTGAGGGGCGTGTCTGCAAATAATTCATCTTACAATCAGAGCCCAAATACTCAAAGTGGAAATCAGACAGTGTGGCTGTAAGCTCTGCTAGGTCCGGTCAAGGTCTGGTTTACAATGTGAACAGTCAAGAACAGTCGACGTTATTCAATATACACTGGTCCATGGTAACGCAGTGAACAAGACAGACTGGTTGAATCTGTCATTGTATTGTACTGCATGAGGAGCTGGTATGTTGAGGATGTCTGCACTTAGTGGAAAAACACTTGTCAGTTAAGTTAATCACATGAGCGTGATTTCAGTGAATGAATGAGCTGTTATACATGCGTTTCAATATATGTGAATGTATATGTCCATACTGATGAGGACAAACTGTCTTGAAGATTTTCTAGGCTTAAAACTTGAGTTAGGATTTGGTTTAGTGTTAAGGTAACATGGAAACATACACAAATAGTAATGAGGGATATGTGTGTGTGTGTGTGTGTGTGTATGCGCTCTAGTCTGGCAGTGTACTGACAAACAAGGACAGTTTTGGATCAGGGTGGGGTGAATAACCTGGTGACTGTTCACCCTTCTGCTACTCTCCATCATCAACACACACACACACACACACACACACACACACACACACACACACACACACACATACACACACACACTTGCTCAGTCTCTCTCATTCCTGTGTAAAACACACAACCTTTCAACAAACACAAAGTATGTATGCCCTCTCTTCTTTTTATCACATACCAACACACGCACGTACGCACACACACACACACACCTTGTCCAGGTCCACAGAGCTGAGGCGGTTGTACGGGGAGTCCTCCTCTGTCATCTTTTCTGCCATCTTCCCTGCTGTCTCTTCAATGGTCTTCCTCCTCTCTCTCAGAGTCTGAAACAGAATAAGACAAAAAAAAACATGTGATCAGATGGAGAACATGGACAAGTGCTTTTCAGGCACTGTATTGTATTAACAGGAAATACAGTTCTGCTTTGCTACACACTGTTACAGTCAATATGTGAACATATTGAACACATAGTCCATTACGTTCAGTCTAACTGTGCTTTGCTCTTCCCTGTAGAGTCTATGTAACAGCCTCATCAACATGTTATATACCATACTAATATGGTTATAGCCACAACTTACATTTACAATCTTTAACCTTACAACATATTTCTAGCCTATTAAGTGAAAACCTGCAAGTGGCCCTTGTGTCAAAGTTTCATTGATCTGGTGTGATGTTTAGATAGAAATGAATGGAGTGCACTTTCTAATCTTCTGACCACTAAAAGCACTTTTACACCAAGACCACATGCACGCTGATGGCAGGCTGCCATGCAAAGTGCCAACTGCTCAACCCTGAGGCTCTAATCATTTGCACATACATTCACACATCAATGGCGCAGCCCTCAGAAGCAATTTGTGGCACAGTATCTTGCCCAATGACAGGAGGTGCCAGGACGCCAATCACCACTTTTCCGATGATTCTGCTGTACAGTATTTTGTGTTTTAAGTGACAGGCTTTCTTAGTAAGGCTGGTAAGAAAGTCAACACATCTAAATGACACAACATGTGACTGGTGTTTGCTTCAAAGAGACCACAGTGACATTTTAAATATGCAAAAAAAAACACGTGACAAAGAACGACAGCAAATCCTCCCTCTAGAGAACCTGAAATCAATGAATGAGTGATGATTTTTAATTGGTAAATGACTGAAAAGATTTATTGCACATTGATTTTCTGTGGATAAATCAACTAATCGTTGCAGCACTAAAGGGGTATTCAGTCCTCATTACAGAGTCAGACTGAGTACACTCAGCAATGTGGGCTGCAGTTGGAAAGAAGACCATGTGAGCTATAACGAGCCAGAAAAGGAAGCAATGGTTTGTTCAGATGAGGACTGGTTATCAGATGATGCTCTAATGGATGGCACACACCTCAAACACAGTATATGATGTCATTCATTAAGAGTTCAAGCAAAACAAATATGAAAATATGGAAAGCAGGCTCAATTCACTGGCTTTTTTTCCCAAATCAGATTTGAATGGAAAAATGGGTATCATGAGCCTATTTGAATGAAACATTAGTGGCTTGTGCACTTTTACATTTTACATTTACTGACATTAAAAGCCAGTATCCACATACATGAGAACAGATTATTTTAATGCAATGTGCAAGAAAATAAACCATATGACTGAACTCACAGTAAACACAACTAACTCTCTACTGCAAAAAACGTGTGGTCTTCAGGTTAGCATGGAGAGTTTCCTATAGTGACTCAGTTTTACTCAGAAAAGGAGTAGTTTTTGTCATGAAACTGGGGTCGTTGTTGGAATCCATCGTTACTGAAATGAATCCAAGCTGAGTAGAGCTGCTTTCAAATATTTAAAGTCACCTTTCAAATGTATATACAGTATATTTTGGATTAATTATACGTTGACAAAAACATAAAGAATACTCAACCACATTGTGTAGCAAAGATATACTATATTCTTATTATATTAAATTGTTTTAAAAACTTTAGTTTTTAAAAACTCATTATATCCCTTTTCTGATATGCTATTGGTTGCCCCTGCTCATCCACTGCCACTGGCTGCCAGTTCCTGTCAGTCAAGTGAAATATTTATTAGCTGGTTGATACACAAGCACACAGACACACAGGTATGTACACCTATCAGCCACAACATTGAAAAAACCTGCCTAATATCGTGTAAGTCCCCCTCATACTGACAAATCAAGTCTGACCCATCAATGCATGGACTCCACAGCGTCTCTGAAGATGTCCTCTGGTATCTGATACCAAGACATTCGCAACAGATCCTGTAAGTCCTGTAAGTTGCGAGGTGGGGGTCTCCATGGATCAGACTTATTTTTCCTGTACACCCCACAGAAACTCAATCAGGTTGAGATCTGGGGAATCTGGAAGCCATGGCAACACCTTAAAACTCTATCATGTCCCTCAAACCATTCGTGAACATTTGTTTGCAGTGTAGCAGAGTGCATTATCCTGCTGAGAGAGGCCACTGCTATCAGGGAACACCGCTGACATGAAGAGGTGTACTAAGTCTGCAACAATGTTTCGGTAGGTGAATTCAAACCCGTGACAGGAGCCATTGTAACGGGATAATGTTATCCTCTTCACCTGTCTTTGGTTTTCATGTTGTGGCTGATGGGTGTATAACACAACACACCTACACACATGCCCCCAACATTACCTTAGCAATTCAACACCTACAGGGGCAACGTTACACCCCCCATTATAACATTGTGTTCAAACAAAGAAAAAAAAGACACAAATTGACCTTTAACCTTTCTCTTCCTTGGAAAAAAAAACTTTAATGTCGTAACTTACACTAGACAATAACGTCCAGTAATATGAGATCAATAGTTGAAGTGATCCTCCGGGCCTCATTTGCAGTGTTAATACAATAAGATGAGTTATTATACTGTATCAAAATGGCACACTGTATTAACACATTATAATCTATTATTACCAGGTGTGATGGCCCAGAAGTAACATTTAAGAGCTCTTTTTTTAAAAGAAAAGTAGAGTATTAGTAGATATTTGACTGTACAAATTGATTGTGAGCATGTAAAGCAGTGAAGGAGAAAAATCACAAGTAAAAAAAAAAAGATTTAAAGCTTTAACACAACTCGCGTGGACTGTGCAAAAGAAATAAAAGACAATCAGAGTGTACAATCAGTGAGTCACTTCTTCAGTGTTGTAATGGATCTCTTATTAAACAGTCACACTTGGACACAAATCACATCTGAATAGCAAAGACTACACACACACACACACACACACACACACACACATTGGTGAAAGCAATTAGCTGACACACCCTCTGTATCAGCAGCAGCCATGGCCTACGTGAGCCTCTGAGTGATGTGAGATCCTAATGTATATTAAGCTCTGCATCATCCCTACTTTATACAAATGAGGCTGGCTCTCGGCTTTCAGTGAATTCTGCAGGTGTGGTGCTTTTTTTTTTTTGTCGGGAGGTTGGTCAGTGTGGGGAATGTGAAAGTCCGATCAGGTTTTCGCCAACATGGGAGGAGCGGCATAGTTGGCAAGACGTGGCGGTGATGATGACTGTGATGATCCTGGACCCTGTTTCACACAATCTCTTTTACAATAAAACTACTTGTTGTATAAAATGTGTCTGTAGGTGAAATGTTAAAACTCATCCTCAAGGCTGTAACTTGTGGTGTGCAATTCAATCCAATGGTTCCACAAAGTTTAACCTGAACACATACCACAGCAATGATTCAGCACATAAACTGTTGAAATACTCTGAATGTACAACTTGACACTTTTGGCAAGAAAGCAGTATTTACTGGGCTGTTGCATCATCGTACAAATTGTGGTATTTTTCTAGACACTCCTTGAATTTTGACTTGGAATGAACACTAATATGATTAGATGCAACGTGCGTGCCAAAAATCTACAATCATAGATCTACTGCTTGCATTTTTAAAATCAAGGTGTTCATTTCTGAAAGAGCTATGACACCTGTTAAAATGTTTACAGGTAGTCTGCTACACTGATATGAACTTGCTATTTCAATCAGAAAATCAAATAGCGCCTCTGCTCACAACCACAAGTCAAATCTTCCTCCTAATTATAAAATATACTCACATACTTTATGCTCAAGTCACGTTCAATTTGCTTGCCAAATATCCAATGCAAACACACATGTCACGCCTCGGCCTCTGCAAATATGTGCACACCTCCGCACATCACTTGCACATACATTTATCAATACAGAGTAAAGAAAATACATAGTGCATTCACACGGCATTGCATAATAATCTGATAAAGCAAATCATACTGACTGCACAACACACGGGCTCACTCTCCATGGACAGTGGAAACAGACATGTGAATAGTATCTGCAATCACATGGCTCATATCAACCCATTAGAACAGCACATGAAAAGAGCAACAAACACACACTATTGGGTCATTTTGCCCTTTATGTGAGCAGAATAATTTGAACAAAACCTGCAGTTTTGTCAAAGAGGAAGGGTTATTTTTATTTTTTAGGGTTAGATTAATCTAATCTAATCTAATCTAAAACAGAGATTTCTTATAATCTTTTTAGAACCACAACTGCCAATCTTTCACATGTATGGTGAAGCTGCCAAATCAGAGGCAGCAATGCAGCTACTGTTGTCAATGATAAACTATACAGTGCGTAGCTTAAACTCATATTTAAAAAAAATATTCATCAAAATAAAAGTTTGGAATCCTTTAATAGCTTATAACATGCTATCACAGACCCCTGTTTATCAACACGATGAATACATGAGAGGTGAGGTAAGAACATGGCCTGTATTGTGGAGACCAGGCAGCCATGATAGATAAAGTGGTGAAAAGCAGTGAATAACGTTAATTAATTTGGCTCACCAATTTTACAATTGTTGCATCCCTAATTAACAGTAAAAGCTAGCTGTCGTGAAACAATTGGTCATTTATAGTTGGTAAATTTGCCTATGCGTTTGTGTGTGTGTGTGCTAAACGTTACATGCAATGTGTCAGCAGGTTCTGAGAAGAGGAACATAAAGTCTAAAAAGTAAAACAAAACCTAGTGATCTGAGTCTTGTCTTGTGGATAACTGAGTTATATCAGGATGACATGAGTTCTTTTGTTGCAACTGTCAACACAGGTTATATTACTCAATACTCTAACAAGCATAGTCATCTGCAGCTACTGTATTTGGTCACATGCTTGCAGTGGCAATGCTAGCATGATGATGTTTAGAAGATGTTAAGTTTACCATAGGCAGCTTAGCATCTTAGTTTAGTATGTTAGCATGTAGTTAACTGCTAATTACCAGTAAACACAATGTACACCTGAGAATGACGGTAATGTTGTTAGTTTTGCAGGTATTTAGTCATAAACCAAAGTATTGGACAGTATGAAAATTAGACCTGATGAAAAGTCAAGAGATCACAGTTATGACAACTCATCCTCTGGGGACCATGAAAGTGAATATCAAAATTCATAGCAATCCACGCAATAGTGGTTGAGATATTTACATAAAAAACAAAAATGTCCACCTGGCGCTAGAGGAAGCTCGCTAGCTTGGGTTTCACCAATGTCATTGGAATACATTCTTTGATGACCTTAAATATCTGAGGCAAATTCAATGGCAGTCCATCCAGTATTCAGTAGCAAGAGTCTGGACCAAAGTGGTGGACCAAGAGAGTGACTCATGACTTTGCCATGCCTAGAGCTGCAAGAACGGCTAAAATGCGTAAGTAGAACATAAAAAAAGGAATTTTGCCAAAGTAATCTGTTGACTCTCAGGTGGCTATGGACATTTTACATACCCAAAATCATTTCATACCAGCAATTAAAAGAAATAGCAACAATAACAGCATTGACAAACACTTACAGTAGGGGGAAGTCAAATACAGTCCATTGATCATCTATTGATCATTGAAGTTCCAATTTAGAGAAGTTATTTACCCTGATAAGAAATTCAATGGGAGGTGATTTCTGCTATTGAATCACTCTGTGTAGCTTGAGAGAATTTCATTTTTTCATTTTCTAGCCCTATAAAAGTTTGATTCCAGAAGTTTAAATGGGGCTGAATTTTAACTGAACCCGTTTAAGATACCACATTTACACACACACACACACACACACAGTAGACAGAGGCAATTTCTCTGGCAAAAACTGTATATTATTAGGTGTTATATTATTTAGCCATAGATTATTTATAGTTTATAATGGAGCACAGAGAGGTGAGTGGCTGATAAGGAACACAGCTCATTGGGGATATTCAAAGCTACAGCACTATGAGTACACAGTGTTCTTCAGTCTGCTCATCCACCAGAACACCAAAGTTTTATTGTACTCCACAACTGACCAGGAACAACCAACCAATTTATACTTATATGACTGACCTTTAAACAACATAAAAAGCAGGGTTTTTTTTAGAATAGCATGAACATTCTGATTGAATATTCTGAAATCACTGAAAATAAGGAAAAGCTAATAATACTGTAGGTCCCCTTTGACTATTACATAATCTGACAGATTGACGAAGATCACAGTTGATAATAATTAACTGTGTTCTACACCTCTACTGAGGTGGTCACTAGAAACTTGACACACTGCCAGAAATAGAAATTAATAACTTGTCTAAACATATCTCAACGGTCGATTTTATTGGTATGGAACCATGCACTTTTCCCGTCATGGGTTGTATACTTCTGAAACCACAACCTCTTCTCTAACTGTACTTTGATCTAGATTTTAATCAGATCACTATCTATATTTCTCCATGTGGTCATGCCCAGAGTCTAATATGTAGACATGGTTTGTACAGACTTGTAGAGCCAGCATTTGTTGTTGTTTGTACAAAACTTTGTCAAGTTTTAAGACCCTAACCCTAACCCTTTTTCAAAGATTGACCCATTTGGTGCCAGTATCTACACATCAGAGTATGCACAAGCCTCAACTTCATTGGTTTAACTTGAGTTTCTATTAATTCGTTCTTATTGTATAAGTAGGGGTTGCCTGTGGTCATCCAAAAATGTCTATATCTATACCAACACCCTTTCACCAGCTGAGCATGTTCTTGATAAGCAAAACTGCAATATGGTAGCCTCAAACTAAAAAGCCACAGGCAACAACACCACAAACACTAAACATATCTGACAGTTAATGTTCTCTACAGTTGAGCTGACATAATAGTGCTCATCACCTTGTCTTCATTGAACTTAGAAACAGAAGGTGATGGAGAAGAGAGCTTTTCAGACAGCTTTTTTAACCAACGAGGAACAGCAGCTAAGCAGACTGTTGCTTATAGCAAGACTTAACATTAAATATTGACTGACATACAGTTCACACACACGTAAATCTTCACAAATTACAGTCTCAACTAGAAGTACTACCATGAGTATGTATGCCACTGACAACCAGTCAAGTTGTAGTTCACATCTATGTCTTTCAAGACTCAAAATATTTGTAGTGAAGCCTTTGAAGGAATTTAATAAAAGGTGTTAAGAGTATTTTCCTTGTATATGTTCTCATGCTTAACCAATAAAGCTGCTTCTGATAGAACACAAAGTTGTGGCCATGACAGCAGATGTCCTTTTAGACATGGATGTCCCAGCAACGAAGCTACATATTCTAAAACATGGATCCTTCATACACATCTTAAACCTGACAGCAAAGAGGATCTAAACAATCACCACAGTTTTAGGGTCGGCACCAAAGATTATTGTCACCAATTCATTATCTGACCAAATGTGAAATATGGTCACTATCTACCCTTTTTGGGGGGGTTTAAACAGAAAAGCATTTTTATTGAACATTATGGTATCACAGTGAAGTTTACCTTTCACCTTTTGGGTATAAAATGTCATCACTTCAACATTTTATCCTATTGGTGTGAAACTATGTCATAATTAGCAGGTGAATTCTTGAGTCATGGCAAAAAACATGTTTTGTGAGGTCAGTGACCTTTGAACTTTGAACACCAAATTCTGATAAGTTCATCACTGAGTTCAAAATAGACGTTTGTGCCTGACTTCCAGCAGGTCCTGATATGGTGTTCACAAGAATGGGACAGACATGCAGATGGACAACCTGAAAACATAATGCCTCCAGGAATGGCTGTGGCCTGCACAGAGATATAAAAATGTTAATTTGACACCTCTCTCTCAGAGCAGGATGGAGTATTTATTACGTGCATTTTTAAATCATGTTCAATCTGTTATGGTTTCCATTATTTTTTGGCTAAATTCAGCATTGTGTGCTGTAATAATAATGGAAACTTATAGATATGTATCCTCCTATTGCTACTGCAGTCAAAATTCAGGTGTGGAAACTCAGGTAAAGGCTCCCATGGCAACATATCAACTGTATCAACTGTTTCCAAGGGATGTAAGTAACCCCCATAACCCTTCCCTCTCTGACTCCTGCTGCTCTCCATCTCACCGTCTGTCACTTTTTCTTTTAGTCTAACTTCCTCACAGCTGTCAGCTCCGTCTCAGTCCTCTGCTGTGTATGACACATTTTCTACGTTTTACTCCCTCAATGTAAAGCCAGAAAACTAAAGAACTAATGGCAAACCAACTGTGAGTTGTTAAGCAAACAAGCAGGAGGGAGTTCACTCAGTACCGTAATTGTTGGCTTTTATGTGTGTATCTGCAGATCCAGGAGTGCCTGTGTACACTCTATAGTCCTAACCTGAGACAATGGGTCTCTAGCTACCTGGTATGCCTGTGCTGTTGATATAACTATCATCTAACATCAGCCCATTGTCATGTCATCAATTACCTATTGACGGCATTACTGAAGAGGAACATTATTAAAGACCTTTAATACATTTCTGACTTGTAATATAGTGGGATTAAAACCACAACATTCATCTATAATATACATCACAAATCTAAAAAAATCTTTTTGAAAGACAAACATTGATTATATATTTTCTAGAGCTGTTGCAAATAACTGCTACATGTACCGCGCTACAGACAAGCTAACCGCAGTGAATGGCAAGCAACCGCCACAAATGCACTGTTCACAATTTTTTTTTCTTTTTATAATGCCGCTCTGCCTTTTCATATAACATAGCCCACCACGTGCAGCATTACATTACACACACTGAGTTCTCGCTTGTAGAACTTCGCAGAGTCTCGTGGGAGCCTCCCCTAGCTAGCATCCATGCTAACAAGCTAGCGCCGGGCTGCTGGTGACCTGACCAGTGGTCAATGCTGATGCTCGGTAGCTAAAAACACACCTGTATGAATATTTTGTCTCGGTTTTATGTTCATGTTTTATTATGTTCCCTACCACTATACAATTTGAAGTGTTTTCTTGGTTTGCTGCTTAGGTAGATTATTGACTCAGAATTGCCCATTTAAAAAATCATGAGCTCCCCCTCCTACCACACAGCTTATAAATTACCATATTTTATTAATTTTGTTGATGTAATACATTATCGCAGTTGAACCGAAACACTTCAAATATAGCTAGTTAAAAGAGGGCAGGGTAAATGAATAATCTTATTTTACAGGGAAGAAAAAGGTCAAGGAGAAAGGCGATGAGGAGTGGAGGGGGGAAAGAAACTACACTGGGCTTCTCTGTCACAGGAGGAGGATTAGAAATATAAAAGAATGTGAGACAAAAAACAAAGGAGATGGTTTAGGGTTGGGCAGCGATGTGGCCTGGTACCATCACAACACAGAAACTATAGTCAGCCTCCATGGGGAGAGAGGGAGGAGGAGGAGGAGGAGGAGGAGGAGGAGGAGGGTGTGGGTAGAGGAATTAATGAATGAGGTGAAGATGAATAAATGAGATTTGAGGGCAGCAAGGGACTGAGTTTGGCTGCAAAGAACGTCACTCTAATATAACTTTATATAAACAGGATGGACAACACAGCGTGGGATACAAAGCACCAACAGACGACCAACAGTCAACTGTGTTGACTCTCTCCTTTGGGTGTGTGTGTGTTTTATTATCTGATTTTCATTGTTATATATTACAACTGTAATTTTATGACTGCATTTTACGACTGGTGATAAGAAGAGTGTTGCAACTGTGTGTAGGGAAAAGTTCAAGTTGGTGTGCCATCACGGTGGCCTCTATACAGTAGTGTGTAAGCATACCTGGTCATGGTTTGTGCATTCAAGATTTCATGAGGATTAACTTGCATAAAAAAGAGACCTGACCTGAACCCACTCAGACCCGACCCGAATAGACCTGAATATAACAGACACAATCCAAACTGCGGTGGATGCAGAACAGAAAGAGAACACAAACACCGGCAGCAGCCTGATGTGCCGAGATATGAGAGAGCAGCAATATTACAATAATAATGCACCAAGAAGGAATGTAACGTCATGGCAACAAAAATATTTTGTTTATATGCTTCAAACATAGATAACATAATATAATAACTACAAAAAAAACCCAATCCACCTTCTGTTTTCTATAATTTATATAGACCATGTTCAGGACAAGTAAGGAGCCCTCCTGGATTTTAGCAAACAAGTAAGAGCAAACATATGACGGATCATCAAAGGAAGCTGCTCTTCAGGTGACCTTAGTGCTAGAAAATGCTTTCCTAACCTCTCTGGTCTCCGGTTACACAGCAGAGGAGAAGGACCGTTCAGTCAGTCGGTCACCTGGAGGAGCAGCTCATTACAACCTCCTTCCTCTACTGGTATCACCTAGAGATCTGTATCAAACAAATATGTCTTGTTTATTCATTCTGGCTTTGTCCTTTTATCATTTGGGATCAAGTGCTCCAAACTTGTGGATTCAGGATGTGGATCCTAGCTTCAGTTTCACTTTTTCGACTTTCTAATTTGCCACTCTTCTTTCACGTCAGTCAGGTCCGATCACAGTGCGCTGAAAACATATCCAAGTATAGAGAGAGAGAGAGTGTTTTGTTTTGTGATGAGATGGTTGGTGATTTTGGATCCAAGATAACACACATATCAGATGTTGGGGAAAGTCAAGAGGGTGACACCAGGAAAAAACTGACACTTAAAGCTAACTAACTAGCTAATAATAATATTATTTCCTCATGTAAAATTATACCTGCTGTGACGAATACGTGTGCCTGTTTACATGCGTATGCGTGTTTGCATTGGTGTGTCACGAGCAAGTAGGACGCATGGATGCAAACAGCAGGGTTGAAGTTCAGTGACATAGTGGGAAGTTCAAGAACACAGGGGGGAAAAAAGGCCGGGAGCTCTGAATTCTGTCCTCACTCAAACACTTTCGGTGTATCGATCAGATCCACATATTACAGAAAAACTAAGAGAAAGCAGTTTATTTAACCATCCGGCAATAATCACTGACCCAAGTCTATTGACCTTTATATTTCACATATTATCAAATGCTTAAAAACCATGTCATGTCATTTTCGTAAAAATGTGTTAAAATCGGAAGCTTCAGATGTGATCAGAGAGCCAGAGAACAACCACTTTCTTCTCCTGTCAGTGTTCAGTTTTTATCAGCTCTCAACAAAACACTGATGGCAGTGGAGACAGCCAAATACACCAGAGACAGCCATTCAAATGTATAATAGCTCATTAAGTAGGGTGTAAAAAAAAGAAAGAAGCTAAATCAATAGCAGCACAGGCGGTACAACTTATTCACATTTGACAATGACGATGACATCAGTGTCAGCAG
This sequence comes from Scomber japonicus, assembly GCF_027409825.1. Lineage (NCBI taxonomy): Eukaryota > Metazoa > Chordata > Actinopteri > Scombriformes > Scombridae > Scomber > Scomber japonicus. The sequence goes on along the minus strand of NC_070582.1, from coordinate 29,402,155 downwards.
GAAGGTCACATGACGTGTGTGTGAGGGTTGAATGCTCCCACAGCTCACTAGATGAGGGAGAGATAGAGATAGACACACACACACACACACACACACACACACACACACACCTACCTTTACTCATTAGTATCTAATTAAACAAAACATTCAACCCCACACAGCTTTATTAAATAAAGCCTATCCATCTGTTGTCGATAGCCGTGACGAGTGTGCGCGGGTTTGTTTGTGGGTCAGGGAAACGAGAGCGGAGAAAGGGACATGGCATTCTTTCAATGTTTCTTGCGATGGTCGCACAGATAACACAAATAACACAGATAAGTCACAGGTTCTGCAGTCAAGCGTTTTCTGTACTACAATTTCAGCAGCGCCTCAAAAAATGCAACTATGTGGGTTGCTTGTGTTACAGTATATCATCCATGTTTCCCCAATGCTGGTAGAAGGTGTTAACAGTGGAGACAGTACGGAGAAAGTGGAATAAGAGGTTCAGTGATGATCACCCTTAAAATAATAGTAACAGTTAGATTGTGTCACACATTATGACAAGGTGAATAAAATACTGCATAGCTCAGTAATCATCTACTTCTTAGGAGCTAACAAAAATGTGCCTTAGGGTAGCTCTTTCCTGTCGTAGCTCTCTTTCACAAATGACAGAACGTAAACATGATTACTTGACGTGTATAATCGATCTGTCGCACACAGCCTCATACTGTAAAATACACTGTCTTCTTCATGTTGTTTCCTCTTCATCATCAGAGGAATCCAAGCAGCCAGACCGCCGAGACGGACAATATTACATCCTGCTCAAATGTGTGTGTACGCAGTTTAAGAGGGGGGACAGAGCACAATACATGAGGACAGAAAGGCTGTGTGTGTGTGTGTGTGTGTGTGTGTGTGTGTGTGTGTGTGTAATAACAATGTCACTCGTCTCCCTTTAACTAAAATAACCTGTCAAACCAGAATGACCAGGACTCAAGATTCCATTCTCCCCCCCCCCCCCCCCCCCCCCCCCTCTCTCTCTCGTGCGTGTGCACAAGAATCAGAGGCTCTGTGTAGCTAGCCAGTTTGTGCCAATGGTGTCATGTTACAAGACAACTAGTGAGCTAAGCGCCATATAAACGCTACACCATGCTGCTATGTTCTGAATACATTTTTTTAAAATTGTTATTTCATGAATAGAAATTGTCATAAAGCAAGACATACAGCAAAAGTGTACATCAAGACTATCAGGGACAATGTACAGGGACAATTGACCACTAATCAAATTCATTGAACTGTTGAACTGTACTGTTCAACCAGAGGACATTATTACAGCTTGTATCATCTTTGCATCAGACACAAGTCAGAACAAAGACTCTTTGCACTGGGTGATTTTTGGCTATTTGAGATAAAAGTAAAACTGAGGAATTGTCAGACACCCAGCATCCAACATGATGTTATATATATATATAAATTCCATCTTTAAATCAAGTTAAAAAGAACAGTGCTACATTTATTAGACCCGTGTCACACAATGTGCCATGTAAAGTAAAGTAAACTACCTCCAGGCAAACAGAAGGGTTGGTGACATCAGTGGCAGCTTTTATTTACACTCACATCAGTCTATAACTAATCCACCGTTTTGGTGTGTGTGGTATAATATGACACTGAGTGAGCAGAAATAAGGGAAGGCAAGCTGGCGGAGTGTAAAGAACAAAAGTCAGCAGGTCGTTCTCCAGGTACACACACACACACACACGCACGCACACACGCACACACGCACACACACACACACACATACACACAATTAAGTAGCTGTCATGTACCATCACATCATCACAGAGGTGTCTGATCAGAAGAATACATGCTACTCCCCGAAAGTCAAATATTCAACCAGCAGCTAAGGTGCACTGTATGCAGGGTTGGGTGATATAGCTGGAAAATGTATCATCTTAAAATCTTTCATTCCAGTTGATATAATTATCAAAATCAAAATGAATGAAGACCAGAAAAAAAGGCAGGTAACATATTTAATTTTGTAATTTCCTCATAGTCTGCACTCCTTTTCTCACTCTGTGCTATTTCTGTTGTTGTGTCACATGGTCATGGTGCAGCAACACACCTGCGCTTCATTATCAAGGGATATGATAGGCTGTTTATGGACCAGGAACATGTCGCTGTCCTTTTACCCCCCCCCCCCATACACACACACACACACACACACACATACATTGGCCTTCAGGCTCCTTCAGGCTAGCTTTCTCTCCATCTCCTCCTTCCTCCTCCTCTGGGTGTGTCTGAAAAGCTTGTCTGTTTCTCTCACACCTTCAAACGGTTTGTTTTTCTCCAACAACACATCTGTCTGTGTGTGTGTGTGTGTGTGTGTGTGTGTGTGTGTGTGTGTGTGTGTGTGTGTGTGTATCTCCCCCCCCCTCACCCTGGGCTATGAGCCAACGAATCCCATCCACAATTACTGTATACACACACACACACACACACACACACACACACACACACACAGAGAGAGAGAGACCTGTACATATGTAAAGATGACAAGATGGCCAGATACTACAAGGAAGAACAAATGAAAGGAAGCAGATTAACTTGTTAAGTGACAAACTAGTCTCGGTTGCGTTATTTTCAGGATCACATACCCGTCCTCAACTATTACTTGACACTCAATCTATCCTTTAACTGCAGTTTTAACCTAAACACTATTTTGTTAGTGTTGTTAGGGGCGGCTGTGGCTCAGGAGGTAGAGCAGTCGTCCTTCAATTGGAAGATTGGTGGTTCGATTCCCGGCTCCTCCAGTCCACATGTCGATGTGTCCTTGGGCAAGACACTTAACCCCTAATTGCTCCCGTTGCTGTGCCAACGGTGTATGAATGTGTATGAATGGTTAGATTCCCTCTGATGAGCAGGTTGGCACCCTGCGTGGTAGCCCCTGCCATCAGTGTATGAATGTGTGTGAAAGGGTGAATGACTTGTCATGTAAAGCGCTTTGAGTGGTCGCACAGACTAGAAAGGCGCTATATAAGTACAGTCCATTTACCATTTACCATTTAGTTTAATTATCTTTTTTTTTAAGCCAAATAGATGCTCCTGTTTGGGTTAAAAGGAAAAGAAAATAAGACAGAAGGTAGTTTAGTTTTTAATTATAGATCACAACAGACTAATGAGGATGCATAATGATGCCAGGAAATAAATAATGATTAAAGAAAACTAAAATCAAGTGAGCATCTCAGGACTCGTTTCCGAGAGAAAAGAGTGTTGGCTTAAATGTCCTGTGAGACGTTTGTTCAAATCAATTGCACCTCCATCTCCATCCCCTCTGACTGTGTCCATCCAGTTCCCCCTGCCCCACCCCCCCACCCCTCACCTCACCTCGCCCTCTCTCTTTTCCCAGGTGTTACCGTGGCGACGAGGGGAGCCACCTGAGGCCTGCACCTGAGCGATAATTGCAGTGTCGGCAGTCTCTATGGTAGCAAAGGTAAACAATGCGGCGGGTAATGTGTCACCACAGTGATAGACTCAGAGCAGCTCTTCACAGGTAAAAAAGAGGCAGGGTGACCGGACAGCTTGGTGGAAGGGGAGGGGGAGAGGAGGGGGGGGACAGTGATGGGGCTGTTTATGTTCAGCTCATCTGTAGTGTAAAGTCTATACTGCCATTTCAAGGACTAAGTCTTTATGACTCAAATAAAAAAGTACTCCTTAACACTGTACTACAACACCCACCATCCCTCCTCACTCATCCCCCCTCACCCCCCCCCCCTTTCCTCCCCCGTGCCCTTTGGTGAAAGACAATCACATCATTGAGCAGAGAGAGATCCATGCAGATGAAAGTCCACATTCCAGAGCTCCACCAGCCTGACCAGCATGCCCTCCAGCATTTCAACCACTAAAACTTATCAACATCCACTGTGATCTCCATGCTTCACTCCACACTCTAATCTACACATTTCCACTTTCTTTCTTTCTTCACACTTTCTCTCTGCTTTCTATCTGCGTCAGGCATCACGCTCATCTTCGCTTGTATGCTACTCCAAACTATTCTAGTTTTTCTTTCCTCCTCTATCAGACTGCTTCCCTTCACCTCCATCTGCTCACATGTCTGCTGAGCTCTTCCATACTCTCTCCGTTGTTCATTTATTCATTCATTCACTCACACACACACACACACTCGCTCATTAGTGATTCCGCTCGCTTAACAATACGAGCACTATCTTCCTGACGTCACGACTGTGCCGTTACATTCTCCTACACATCAGGCCATAAATACGCCCGTCTCTGCGCTCGGCTCCGTTGAATGTGTTTACATTCGAAGTCCAACTAATGAAAGAGGCAGTGTGGCAAGAGAGTCAAATGATAATGAAAAGAATGCGTCGAGGGCCGTCGAGCAGTCGATTTCCACATCCTACAGTATATATATGTAAGCCACGGCGGCTCGATTCCTTCCAGACAATGCGACAGGAGCGAGGCGCAAACAAAGGTGCAGTCATGACTGACACACTTAAAGGGGTAGGCAGTTCTGACACACTGTAACACACCATTACACTGATACTAGAGGTCAAGGCTAAGTTTATTGGGAGGCTGCGCCCAATATTGACAAAACTAAAATGTTAATGTTAGTATGACGTGATCAGCATTTTGTTAAGCTTGGTCTATAACAGAGACGATAGCTTATCTCCACTTCTGATGCATCAGTTTTAAAATCTGGAAGTGAATTTCTACATTTTTATCATTGCTGCTCAGTGCTAGTAGGTATACATAAAAATGAGTCAAGTGTATCATTAAACTCAGAGGTGAAATGTTTTCTGACCCAAAATAACTCCCTCTGCGCATGATTAGAACTATAACTAATCATTATTGTCACCACTGATATATTTTTTTCTTAAACAACGTATTAATTAATAACTTTGGACTACATGTCCCAATTGTTTTAGTTAATCACTAACCAGAGTGAGTCTGTGTTAGTAATATAATCAAGCAGGTGTTATTTTCCATGTTACTGAACTCTGCATGCAGCGATTGATAACTTTTATGCAGCTTGTTTTGTTTTTTTAAACTACCTGGATCATTTACTGAACACATGCTCCAGTTGTACACATTATGAGCTCCAACGCTGTGGACACTTTGCTTTGATTTTTCTATTGAGCAAGTTTGACTTTCTATTTTCTACTGTGTTAAACCACAGCTGCGTTCCCAATCCTTAATCTATTTTTTCCTAAAGACAGACTGCAAATGCATAATTCCCTCTACACCAGCTTTATTTTGAAAAGCCCAAACAGAAACGAACAGAAATACTGTGTAATATTTAATTAACAATTTTACCCTTAGGTTCATAAGTGACGGAGAGACTCAAAATGAACAAGGATTTATATTATAATGTGTGCTGTTTACTTTATGACAGACAGTTCCTGGTTTCATGTTCATCGTGGAAAAGCACTTTCAAACGCTGATTCTGAATGGAGGAAAATCTGCATTTATTACAAACCAGTTTATATTGTTGATGGTATAAACAGCATCCCTGTTTGATTGTAAACCTGGTCCCAAACGCACACACACATGCACACACACACACACACACACACTAGAAGCGACGGCCTACTGCAGATCTTGGACTGAGTCCTGGAGGAACTGCTCTCTAGTACTCCTCTGGTGTCTGCAGGCAAAATGCAACATGAACTCAATCCTGCCTCAAGCTACCACTGCTGTCCTCAAATGAACATTTAAAAACGTACAAGTGATCAATTATTGAACATTGGTGTGGAAAGATTTGGGACTGATTCACACATTTTGGCTTCTGAGATTCTGTTCAGGGGATGAAATGAGGAAATAAAGGACACAAAAATGCCAGTTACTAAAGAATATGTGCATGCTCAGTGATCACTTATGTAAGCAGGAGAGACACCATCTCTGTAATCTCCAGTTTAATCTCCTCCTGCATGTTTTTTGAGTAAACTCAAACACTGGTACAGCAGGCTCCCCTGAGGAACAGAAAAGTGCAGCCTGTATCTCTACATCTGCTCCACTGAGGTTAACCCTTTGAGTAACGAAGGGAACAAGGGTGCTACACCACTGCAGTATATCCTACTCTGGCAGTGGCACCTGTTGCCTCAAGAGAACCACATCAGACTTGGCATGACAAAATACAGTCTATACAAGTGAAGCAGCAAAAAGTAGGATTTTAGAGTGTTGTCTATTTAAAATAACATGCTGGGGTATTTAAAAGCAATTGGGGGGGTAACACACAGTATAAAACCCTAACTTTGCCCACAACAGTAGTATCACTGTGCTATCAGAATCAGACCCTATTTTGATGTTCTTATGGTTTAAGTCATTTTTCAAGAAAAAACCACACCAAATATTCTCCAGTTCCAGCCATAGACTGTATATAAGAAACTGTATAGGCTCCAGCTTGGTTTTGGAACATTAATTGGAGAAATTAGACAACTGGAAACACAATTTCAGGACATTGTAAAGGGCAGTTTCGCTGTTTTATGACATTCAATGGACAAACAATTTCTGGTATTCAAGGTAATGATCATTCAGTAGATTAATCAATAACTGAAACTGGCGCTGGTGTCAATACCGATACACATTTTACAATGATCCCTCACATGTGGTTATCAAACACTTCAGGCATTATATTTTATATGACATTATAGTTTAACTATAAACTGTATAAAATGACATCAGTGCACTGAAACAGTAAACTTCACTGTGAATTTAATAATTATAAATAACTATAAATTAAAAAAGCAAAAAAAATGAAGAAAAAAGGATGAAATATATAGAAAAAGCTGCCTATATAACTTTAGGAAAAAAATACTGATATATCTGTGATAGGCCATCATCGGTCGATAATATCAGCTGATTGATGTATAAGTCAGACTATGTTTATGTTGTCTATCTATTCATGAGATAGATACAGCCATAAACTGAGAGGCAGTTGAACTATCAGGAAGTGGAAGTGTAGAGAGAGTAAATGTGTGCCATAAAAGAAGAAAAAAACATACAATATTGATAAGATATCATTACCAACCTTATCACTGTATTGATTAATGATTTTCATATGAGTCAATGATTCATCTGCTTCAGTTATTGACCTACATGTCCAATGAAGTATAAAATACTATTTAAATGCCTTTAAAGTTACACTGTGTGACTCATTCAAAGTCATCAGGCCAATGATTAAAGAACAGAAACACATGATAGTTTTGATATTAGTAGTTAGACCAAGGTGATCAAACACCTGGAGAAAGAGAGAGGAATAACTACCAGCCGTACCTTAACAACACATTACTGCAGAGGTGATTTTTAATGAACTTGAATGTCTTGTGACTCAGTCAGCAGATTGAAATCAGTCTCATGACCTCCATGTCACCATAGATTGACACACAGCAACTGCTCACTGCTACGTTCCTCATTAGGACCACATGTGCATCCATTCAACATCATCACTTCTATCATTCAGCAATATCACATAAAGAGTATTTTTACTACACCTCAGCTACACCCTGAGGCATTCTCCACACACCTTGAGCTGGAATTAAGGAAGATGTACTACTGATGCAGAATCAGAAGGTAAGTGTGTAATTAGTGGACAACATGGAGTGCAGATAAGAAAAACTACTATTGTCCCAAGACTGTTTACATCCTGTGTGATTGTGCATGAAAATGTGTCCAAACTTCTGCTTCACCATAACACACTTATTCACACATACTCCACCCAACCTACATTAAACACAAGTTTCATATCAGTACAAAAGTCACATTTTTTTTTCTTACAGATATGACTTATCAGTGACTGTAACGTGAAGCATAACAAAAGGAGGATAAGAATTTTAGCTGCTGTAATTGTGTAAACTTGGGCTTGCAGGGATACACCTAACAAAAGAGAGCACACACACACACACACACACACACATACACGGGCGCACGCACAAACACATGCGTGGGCCAGCCATGTAAATGTCAACTCTGTTGTTAAGAGATTCATGCAAAGTCTCCTGTTTCTCCCTCCTCACATTTATAGGGAAACACACACACACACACACACACACACACACACACACACACACACACACACACACACACACACACACACACACACACACACACACACAGGGACACACAGGGACACACAGCATTCATTTGAGTGTTGATTCACCCGGCAACAAGTGATGGAAGGTTTCCGCTTCTTTCAAATTGGCCGTGTTTGTAGTCTTTCTATCCCCAGTGGGACAAGACAAACCAGTTTCTTTCTCTCGCACACACACACACACATACACACACACACACATCTCTTGAATCATTCATTAACACCGCTGGTTCCCCCTCATCCCCCCACCCCCCACACACAGGTCTACCGTATCACCTGTACGCCCCTCCCTGCCCTGCTCCTCTCTGAACACACAAGAAATCTCCTCATTCCCTCCCTTATAAATCAATACAGTCCACGAGGAGAGGAAGAGCAGGGAGTTCTTTCCTTCTACACGTCAAAAAGAAACACCCAGTAAAGAAAAACAAACACCTGCAACTCACAAAACCACAAGTATCAGCTTTCCCGCCACTTCAAAACCACTAAGTGTTTGGCAAAGTCAATGTGTTGGTATCAAAAGCAACTAATAAAAACTCCAACACCTGCTCAGCACCCAAAATATGTAATGATGGGAAAGATATTAGCTCAGTGAAGGATACTTACAGCTCAGAGCAGGACATATTTACTATGATTTGACTGGTTTTAAAGAGGCGTCAGTGACATTTGAACACAGGCAGGCGTAAGGGAATGTTTACCAAATGACGTCTATGTCAAACATGACAGAAACATCCAGACCAAATGTGTGTATTTTTGTTTGACTGCATAATAATGGAAAACCGCTCTCGCTCCATAGAGGCGGCAGTCCTGCATGTGGGCGACACTGTCTCCGCAAGGGTCAACTGAATCATTACGCAAGATAGGCAACTGCCAGGGGCCCAAATAAAAGGACCCCAAACAGCTATAGATTATAATGTTTAGATGTGATACACACAAAAGGCCTAAAGCACTTTTAAAACACACAACTGTGTATTTCTACTGGAGAGGAAAACACTGTGCTGTACTACATTTACCTGACAGATGTAAAGTTACTGTTACACTGCAGATTTGGATCTTACTCACAAAATTGAACAATTAAAACATGATGTATTATTATTGATTCAACTATCCAGCAATATAGAAGAATATAAAGCTCAAACTTTACAAATTAACTACATTTATTTATACATTTGTGCTGATAAACTCTCCTTAACTCTACTACTAGGTTTCTTCTACTACACTGCCAATACAGAGTGTCAGTACAAGACACAGTATGCACAGTTTGGGCAGATAAGGCAGCTTTGTATAAATCAAAGTATTTCTAAGCCTAAAAAATAGTGCCCCAGATTATAAAATCTACTCATTCTATAATGATTTGACACTAGGAATATTAATATATGCGCCATTTTCCTTTTGAGTACAATATCTAACAATTGTCCTCTGATTTAACAAGGAAACATCACAGGGGTTTCATAATGATATTAGGTGTTGGTATAATGCATTGAATTCATATAGAATTGCATATTTTATGCTATGTAAATATTAAAGTGGGAGAAGGACTACAAAATTGATAAACCTCTAATCAAAACAGAGATCATCTTGTGTAGTTTTGATAACATTTAACACTCAGTAACTACATCCAGCAGTAGAGCCATAGCAACAGGTATTTCTGCAGGTGTTTGTATGAATGTGAGGGCAGTGATGTGGGACAGGTATCCTGGACTCTACCTGTGCCTCCTCGCTGCCGCTGTCTCTGTCCAGCTCCCCGATGTAGTACTGCTCCATCCACCGCCGAGCGTTCTCTGAGTGCCGGTGCGGGGGTCCCTCCATCTCCTGGCTCACATCCTTACCCGACCTGCGAAGTATCAGAGCCTCCCCTCCAGGATGCATCCGCAAGAAAGCGGTCACGTCGTAAACCCTGGTCCCCAGCAGCACCCAGCAGGACTCCTTGGTGCAGTGGCCGACCACCTCCCTCTCTGTGAAGAACTGGGGGGATGTGGATGGAGACATCTTGACAGTGGAGATGCAGGCAGTGCGTCCACCTGAATGAAAAAAAAATGAAGACACAGGGAGGGGAACAGAGAGAGATACCTCCTCGGAGGGCCGTCGACCTAACTGCTGTCTACACCAAGAGTTCAACTTCACAAATGACAGCAAGCCAGGAGAGGCGGGGTCTGTGAGGCGTTCAAACGCTCGGAAAGGATGCTACTTAGATGTTAACGCAAGTCTCTACAGTTAACATGGGTTTCAAAATGTGAGTGTGCTTCACTAGAGGGTTTGTACTTATATAATACTCAAGTGTTCGCAATTTTATAACATTATTTTCACCTTAAATCTCAAGAGAAACGAGTGTACAATTTTGCCCGATTCCAATTTGTTCATTGAATGCATCACATGCATCCAGACGCACCTGCTGCTCCGAAAGCAGCAAAGATAACTTTAAAAGTTTACCTCACACTTAGATGATAACTAATAACTTTACCTGTGTTCTATTTATGCATGAATGACTCAAAATTTAGATCATATGTTGAAATTAAAGTTGACTGCGAAAGTGAAGTGGAGAGTGACATAACATGAAGAGCTTGTCATAGTCAGTCATCACTTCCTGATCAATAAGATAAGGTCAATGCCCACAGGCGGCTTTCAGGTATTTAACCTCTCAGATAAAAGCCAACCCGACTTAAGTGAAATTTCACTATGATGCAAATATGAGGTTTGGATTGGCTCGTAAGTGTGTTGACATCTAAATAAATGCTTAACAGAGATGTTTGCTAAGCTACGTCGTTGTGAGCCTAAAAACTCCAAAAATGTTTGTTATTTATTGATCATATTCAATAAAGTGTATGTTTGGGTATGTTTTCTCCTAAAACAGGTGTGTTTGTAGTTCCCATGTCTCCCTTATCTTTATCTTCACCTAACATATGAACTCAACTGCTGCCTTCAAGTACTGTCGGAAATACCCCATATCACATGTGAAAACGAAAATGAGACCTGTAACACAATGGTAAAAATAAGTCCTAATGTGAAAGTACGATTTTTAAAAATTATATCAAAGTGGGCGAGCTGTTTTGAACATGACATAGACTAGTCTAGGTTCAGCAAATAGCTCAAAAGTATCCATTAGATCCAAATACCTGATACCTGAGGACACGCAGAGACTAGGAAATACTTTTTATTTGTGTAAAAAAAAAATCGCTTTCAATGCGCCACCAGTTGAATTTATGATATTATTTGACATGGTTAGGAGATTACAAACAGTTCTTGAATGCAGCGTGAGACCCAGCACTGGTCCAAGAGCGCCGACCCGCGTGTTTTGGTGAACATGAGCTGTAGCCCACTGTCCTGAGCAAGGCAATGCGAATATTAGGTTTATTATAATTAGACATAATTCAATCCAACAATCAATACAAATATAAAATATATTAAGGTTTGGCTCCATGCAGAGGTTTTTCATTTTTCATTTATTTCAGTTTGATTATAAGTCCAGAGTGGCAGTCAATGTTAAAGTCTGAATGTATGGAGAGGGTCTTATTCTAAATTAAATTAAAATGTAACTGAGATATTTAAGATAGACATAAATGCTGTGTGTCTATTTCATGTCTAATGTTGGAGTTACATCACACCAATGACCCGGAATCTAAACTGAACTATATACACTGAAGCAGTCAGTGAGCAGTGTTACATTGAGAGTTTCTCAGAGTAGTTAAAAGTTAGGAAGTGAATGAAGGAACTGAATCTTAATGATTCATGCATTTCAACACTTTTTTTTGGCACGGTGCTTTTTTTTCAGTCTGTAGCATTGGCTTTGATATTATGATAAATTGAAAGTGGGGATAGGGTGAAAAAGAAGAAGAGCAATATTTAACCATTTTCTAGGCCGTAACACTAATGAAACATGCTAACTGTATGTATCTATAACTGTACAACAGTATAAAACTTACATATGTTTTCTAAGGAGGGTTATTTCATCTACATCCATGAATAAAACAGAATAGCAATAATAGAGAATATTGTCCACATAAAGTAATGCTATATGATAATATAAAACATATAGAAGAGTGAAACACAACGGGGTCAAAAAGAGCTATTAAATGAAACAAGCTGCATAATTTCACTTCTTTTTTTCCATAACAAGACTCAGCAACACTTTGTGGCAGTTTTCCATTAGTTGAATCAGTGTAGCTAGACAGGAAACAAGACAGAGAGAGGAGTGTGGCATGCAACAAGGGTCAGACACACGACATTTTATAAGCATTAGGCCACGAGGGCGCCCTGCTGACTCTTTCATTTCTATAGCGTGTCTATAAGTCCTGAGTGATGAGACAGAACCTAATCATGGGGCTGAGCTGACAGTCTAAAAGAGGCAAGACAAAAGGGAACAACGCTTTAGCCGATAAGAAAATATTCACACATGTGCACACAAGCATTTCTTTTAGCTTTGCACTTATAGAGCCAGAGGAGTCATGAGGTCTCAACGTTCCTTTGGTCACTAATGAATAAATCGTGTGCTAATCTGAGTATTTGTGTATGCTACACAGCTGAGATTAATATTATATAACACAATCCATACAAGGCAACAATAACACACAGCAGGTCTTATCATTGCAGGACAAGCACAGGCCAGCTAAATATCATTAACACTGCTCCTTTTCTATTTATGTGTGCTGGTAACTATGTCAGTTAGGCAGTAACACACAAGTCATAATGTCTCCTGTGAGAAAGATCTATGATTGTATCTGTATATTAAAATATTCACGTCTACTCTACCTTTATGGCTATATGACTGCAGGATGGTCACTCATTTTGTTCATTTGAGAGAAAAGAACAGACGTGTGCTTGTATTAATATGAATATAATCTGTGTTCTTGATCTAAACACAACATTTTACTTGAACATGTGCGCATCTATAACCTTCAATTCAAATAAGGTAGTTACAGGGTGAGGGGGAAAAGTTTTAGCATGCAATACACTGAACCAAAGTCACACACACACACACACACACACACTCTGCTTTTTTCAGACCTTATTGAAGCTGCTGGTAAGCCATGTAAACCACATAAAATATGAATGACCAAGATGCAATTTTGTATATAGAATAACAGTAAAGATCAGTAATGGCTTTTTTGGTGAGTTACTTTATATGAACTTATCAATTTATTTTTTTCATGAATGGAAACAACAATGTCATTTGGTGCTGATTATAGAGAAAACAGAGACAGTGTCAAATTGGTTCACTTCCAATCAGCTAATTGCTAGTGTAACCTGGAGAGCCTTTAGTCAGCACACTGCAGGTCAGCTGATCATACAGGAATGTGAAGGTGGTATACTGACAAACAAACAATTCACATAATTCAAATGAATAATTAGTCCATTTTGGTTTGAATTGATTCATTCTTTCAAACAGTAACTGTGTATAAACCCAGCTATCTGAACTCAAATGAGAATCAGAACATTGGTGAAGCAACATAAGGGTCGAGACTCCAATAAAGGGTCGCAAGATTAAATCTGAGGGGTCACAAGATGATTAAAACGACAAGAATCAAAAATTTAATTCTGATTCTTCTGTTTTGTTTTTGCAACTATTGGATACTTAAGATTTGTTGAAATGAAACATATCTTGTGATGAAGATCCACACATTAATGCACCTTTTTCTCAACTCTGAAATGCTGCTAAATTGTTGTGTTTTTAATGTTTTATTGCATGACTACTAATTGTGTGTCTGAAATATTTGTTTGGTTTCTATTTTTTGTACCTATTTATTACTGTTGGAGCTGGTGGGAAACAGTATTTCCTTTCATTCTGTTTATGACAATAAAGTGAATCTTGAAATTTAGATGTTATGTGCATCATTTTAGAATTGCTTCCCATCATGTACATCTTGCCTAGAACTTAAAATTCATAATTGCATCATTGCATGCTTGAATAATGAGTTGAGACAATGACTGGAATGATGTTTTGAACAGTCCGGGTCCATCTCTGTCACACATCACAGCATGTGCTAAATGATCTGTTGTGAGCTCTCTTCCTGTCAGTGATGTGCAACATTGTACTGACTGATGATGTGTGTGACGCACCAATTGCCCCAGCGATGTTCATCTGGCTGTCTAGTTGTCCACCTCTTTCTCCCTTTGTCATCTTTTTCTCCTCTCATTCCCTTTTCCGGCATCCCTCTCTTCCAGCCACCCCCCCCCCCCCTATATATTTCCCCCACATTCCCAGAATACAGTTGCTTCTAAATATACCCTACATAACAAAAGAGCCCTCAATAATACACTGCGTGTCAGTGTCTGAAACCTGAAGCCACGGGTGTGTGTGTGTGTGTGTGTGTGTGTGTGTGTGCGTGTGTGAGGCTGAGAGTGACCTCACTGCTGTGATGTCAGCAGTAGGCAGGGTTATTTTGTGTTTCCTAAAGAGTGATTGGCTGATCGTTTATCCTGGTCATGTCGGTGTGTATAAAGAAGGCGACAATTCCCACACTGATGATTACTTCTTTACTACAGAGCATCAACACTCCTCTATGGCTACTGTCGTCCCTGTAAGTATATGTGCCTGTGTGTGTGTGTGTGTGTGTGTGTGTGTGTCTCAAACTTTAAAAATGGGTCAAATCTGGTCAGTCATAGCATTTACAGATGGTTAGTGATGGTGAAAAGTTTTGTAAGTGTTGTACCATTCTTGCAGTGTGACTGAGGTTTATATGATTTTTAAGAAGTTGTATAGTGGTGCATGCTGATACTGATTGTATTGTATATCAAAGTTTTTTTCTTTGCACACAACCATTCAAAGATACAGTAGCAGGTCAGCTATTGTGTCCGTGTGTGTGCGTGTGCATGAGTAAACAAGTGTCGGTAGGCAAACACACATGATCTAGTGTCAGTCCTGTAAATGAATCTGCACAGCTGAATTGTCTTTGTGTGTATGTGCATGTATGTATGTGTGTGTGTGCGTGTGTGTGTGTGTGTGTGCGTGCGTGTGTGTGTGTGTGTGTGGTGTCTTGGGTTTCTGATGGTGAGGGTGATTAAGTCTGGAAGAGGAAAACAGCGGCTCGTACGCTAATTAAAAAGGTGTGTGTGTGTGTGTGTTTGTGTGTGTGTGTGCCTGAGTGTAACGTTTGAAGTGTGAATGACAGAAGCACACAGCTGAGACCGTAGCTGCTCACATGGCCTCATTTTGTCGGCTGCTTGAACCACAGCATCCATTGTGCTCCAGCAGATTAACATGTTTAGAGGCCAGTAATAGCAACTTGTAATGAAATAGATACCTGTGATGCACCACAATGATTTCATAGGTAACAAATATGTCAAAAATAGTCAAGATGGAGATGAGCACACAGTAGAAGTTCAATGAACATGGTGTCAAGTCAGACTGACACATTCACACACACAGTCAACCTGCAACTTCTGCAGCTGCAGAGTGATGCTTCATTGTCACACACTGGAGTAGGTGTTGTATGATGACTATAAAGGGTGAAATGCACACACTTATTATTAAAGCACATATATACCGTCAAATTCACAGTATCATGGAAATCTTGACGAGGGCCAGTTTCCTACTGCTAAAGTGTGAAGACAGATAAGCAGAGCAATACATGAGTCATAAAAACACAGTTAAATGCATAGTACATGTATTATTTTTACTCTAACCTTTGTATGTAAAATATCAAATTCACCCAGAAAAGTTGAATTAAAGGAAAGTACCATGAATGAGTTTAGTTTGAGGATGAAAACCTCATGAAAAAACATCATAGTGTCCTAATTCTATGATTTTAAGTTATAATTTTTAGAAGTAAAAGTTGCATTAAAGATAATTTCTAGTACTATTGTTATTACTGCTTCCCTATAAATATTTTTTTTTGGCTTATTAGAATTTGTTTAACCTCAAAATTTCAAATAATGTTATTTTGCATGCCCCTAATCCTGTTTCCAAAGCCTGTTAGACAAAATTAGACAGCATGGAAATATCTCTCTCATGTATTACAAGCTGGCATAATACACAAACAATGTGTGTGCATGTGTTTGTCTGTATTTCTCTATCTGTAACACACTGCTCTCTCTCTCTCTCTCTCTCTCTCTCTCTCTCTCTCTCTCTCTCTCTCTCTCTCTCTCTCTCTCTCTCTCTCTCTCTCTCTCTCTCTCTCTCTCTCTCTCTCTCTCTCTCTCTCTCTACCCAGTGTGCATCCTGCTATGCTCACAGCAGTGTTCAGCCCCTGCAGCTGTTTGGGAAGGCACCCAGAGGGGACACCTATCTGGTACTGTTCACGTACCGGGGTCCTCGCTGCACTCCGAGACCCCGCCTGGCAGGCCATGCTCCCAAGTTGACCCTGAGGCAGATCTGTCGCATGCTGAAGATGATGAAGCAGGTCGGGAACAGAGAGGCCGCCACCGCCACCGCCGCCACCGCTGCTGCCAGGTGAGGAGCGGCTCCACTGGAACAACCTGTAAGCAGTTCATGCTGGAGGAAACTTGAGCAGCAGTTGGTATTTAATAGGTTGAAGTTTTAAAATGTCCAAAGGATGGGGCAGGAAGAGTCAAAGCTTTTACTTTCAAAGTTCTTGGACAATGATAACATGTTAAGCCTAATGTGAAATAGATCAAGATAAAAAGAAAAGATAGGTGTTGTCAACAAAATAGAAAGATAGTATTAGGCACACTCAATTATATCTAGGGCCAGGCTGCATTAGTATCTCCAGGGGCCCTTTGACACTGAAGCTCATGTCCCCTAAACAACATTTTTTACATACTGTGATTGGATAACGCTGCTGTCCAGTGGAAACCTTGTAACTCCATATTTTGTTTTGGACATACTAGGTTTCCAACAGTGACCAATTATCAACATGGGTCAAGCCTTGGTTCTTATTTCTGTAGAGGCCAAAAAAAAAGAGGGCTCAAGGGCCCCAGATCACCAATATGGTAGATCCAGCCATGATTATAGGCCTAGTACTATTTTAATAGACATTAAAATAATCAGCCACATTCATTCGTAAACATCCGATTACCACTTTCCAATTAAACATCCATTATAAACAGTTTGTAACTATTTATAGATTAGTTATATTAACACTTTCAGAATGACTTTTGGGTTATTAGGCTGTGAAAAGTCCTTCTGGCTGGTGTTAATCCTTTCTGTTTAATCACTTTAAAATGTTGGGAGTCATTAATACATGTTTAATGAGTCATTAACAAATGGAATCAGGTCCTGATCCCCCACAGCCTTTTTCCATAAAGATGAGTCAGGTCATACAATCTAATCAATCAGTGTAAATTTTCACAACTTGTGCCATGAATAAAGCATCTTATCTTATTAATGGTTTGAATCTGATCTACTGAGCTGTATTACATTATTTATTTACCATTAATAAAGCCATAAGTTACACCTTATAAGCTCTTTATAAATGATGCCACCTCATTAGAAGGTGGTACTGAGGTGGTATTTCATTTCATTTAGATGGGTATTCTGAAAGACAAACAGAATATGAATATATAAAGACACAATGTGACTTGAACTCTGAACTCTAACACTCTGTGACACTTTTTAAAGATAGAAGTGCCAACAATTGTGTACAGTTATGTGTCCATCCACCCAGCTGATGATTACATTAGTGATGTATTTACACAGCATTATAAGCAGCCTGTTTGCGCTGGTCTTAGCTGCTCCAGACTGTGATCACACCACTGGTTCAATAAGTCGAGACCGAGGCCACAGGAGTCAATAAATAATTAAATACTCTCGTGTCGTTGCCAGAACAAACACTCAATCACACTTCCTCCTCTCATGTCTCGGCCTTTGTGTCTGGTTTCTCTCTCTCTCTCTTCAAACAGAAAGCAGGGGTCTGCAGCTCCGGCCCCGGCGTCGCCCGGTACCAAGTCGGAGAAAAGATGCATCCCCAGCTGTCTCAGACACAAGCGCTGTATAAAACGTGCCGGCTGACCAACGAGCCCTGGCCCTGACCACCTGGCCTTGACCCTTTAACCCTAACCCCCTACCCCATTTACCACCCAGTTATGACCCTCACAGTGACACGGGGGATCCTCATCTGGTCCCCCTGCGATGGAACAGTTCATTCAGATTATTCCACTTTGGACAGCTTGACATGTGACTGAGGATGTTGGAGGAAGATGTTTGCTTGGCTTGTGGTCCGTCAGAAGAGGATGATGTGATCTCTGCTTTAGAGAGTGGAGGCTCTCCTGAAAGTTTTTTTGATGACTAAAAGAAAGAAAGTGCAAGTTTGAAAGAGATTCCTGTGTGTATTTTGTTGTTGTTTACAAGAGTGGAACTTTTTTTACTTCTGTCATTATTTTTATTTCTGTTTTGGTCCATTTCAGCCACCAAACTCTGGATTAATGGCTGGATCAGGCTACCTGCTCGTCTCCTCCAGACTTTTTGTTTTAATGTTCCTGAACTGACAGGGTGGATGTTAAATGTTACAAAATAAAACCCGGACAACTTTGAATTAATTTGACTTATTCACTTGTACACTGTTGCTTATCAAAGAAAAAGTTTATGAATCTTTTGTTTATCATTACTGTGGCTTTAAATGTGGCAATGACAAACTGACAGAGCTATAAGCATGTCTGGTACATGTGGTCAAGATTAACTAAGTTTTACTTTTAGGACTTGATGTGTACTTTTTTGGAAAATCTCTACCCTTTTAAAATTCTAAATATCAGTGGATCTTCTGCTTTAAGGATGCATTATGTTACTAAAATTGATGTCTAAATTAATTAAAAGGAGACTCACTCCTCTCTTCTTTGCATGCTGTGTTGTATTTGTGAATTTCTGTGCAATAAAATTTGAAAAGTATTTCTGTGTATGACATTAACATACAACATGTGTTTAAGAATAAATATTTTTTTATTAAGAGTTTAACTCAGAAACTCAAAAAGCTTCCTATTATGTGTGTGGTTCAATAGATTTAACAGACAATGACCAACAGGTATGCTCATACACGATCCCATCACTCAGTAAAAAGCTGAATGATGAAATATCTTCACTGGGACGTTAAATGTCGTCTTGGGTCCAAATATATGCTACTGCAGGTGTGCGACCGAGATGAATTCTCATTGGAGGATTTATACTACAGGTGATAGAGCCCATTGTTTCAGTAATTCTCATTCTTACTGATAATATTACAGACATGGGACAACATTAGTATTCATTTGGAGTCTTGTTTTTGGCCACCTGATAAATGTAAACACAATTTTCACTCTGCTTTTAGCTCTGTTTTGGTTTCCACCAGCTCATGTGAAACTCTACTATTAGCTCTTTATTTCCTATGGCCTTTACACACTGGGGCCTTTTTGTCCATATGACTAATGCATAAGTATGTCAATATATTTTTTCTAACTGTTGTTTCTGTCATGAGTACTTTTAAACAGAAAGCGGTTATGTGGCAAAAGAAGGGGTACATTTTTTCAGACTTTCGCACCATGAATAAAGGTAGTTAGTGTTTTGTGTCACTGTATTGACACAAAACACATTTTTTAAAAGAGTTTGAAGAATTATTTGCTTTTGCAAGAGATGTATGATGTTTAGCTGGTTTGATGTTGGTTTTGTTGGTAGTGTGTAGAGTTTTAAGGTAAAAAAAAAACTGCCTAAGGTTTCGAAGATAAAGCCTAAGTAATCAGGAAAAAATTGTAATGGTTTCAAAGATAGTGCTTCAGGAATTCACTGTTAGAGTTTAAGCATTGAGAAAAAAAACTAGGCTATAAAAGGTAAGAATATAACATCTCTGCTCAGCTGTGCTTTCTCTGGGACTCATTAACAGTGTCTTCCGCCGCTGGTGCTGAAATAACGATTTAAAGACTTTGGGCTTTGGATGGCTGGAAGAACCGTTTTCTATTGAGGACTGTTCGGTGTTTACAGGAATTTGAGCGCAACAGCAAAATTGTTGAAGGTCAGTTTACCGCGACTGTGCCAAGTGCGTTAAATGCGCACATAGGCTATCGTATCTCTCAATTTGGAGACGCACGTATAGATCCTGCAGCTGCTGCAAATCTGAGATAGCTACAGACTGAGTGAGAATGAAAATACTCTCTGAACTGATGGAAATAAACGAGTTCACAAGTACTTTATTAGTCAAAATGTTGCCAAAGTCTTTAGATAAAGTCGCTTTTTAAATAAACGCTTTTTTACGCTTATTAAACCAAACCAGCAGAATGACTGAGGAGCGCTGTGAGATTTAAACATTTATTAATATTCAGATATCAACTTCTCAGGCCTTTTTCAGGTTGATTAGATGAAACTTCACATCACAGAGGTAAGAAAAGGTGTGTAAAACAGATGTGTAGAAAATGGACAGTGAGGATTCCATGGTTGCTAGGATCCGTCTCCATGGTGAATCATTTCTACATGATTCTCTTTTAAACACAAGCAACAGCAAACGCTCAAGAAAAAAAAGTTTTTTCACGACTTTCACTCGACGATTTCTCGCAAATAAACGCTTCTGCTGAGGACTTCTTGCTTCCTGACAAGAACTAAAGACTCACAGAGACTGACGACAGCGAGAAAACTAACTTTCACCATGCCTAATGTGAGATTTGAACACTATGACAGTCTATGGTGTTTTCAATGTATTTGACCACAGAGACTTTGAGAAACACTGATGTTAAGTCAAAAGACTCAGACTTGATCACTCCCCAACCTGAAATCACATGTTAACAACACAAATTAACTAATGAAATGTAGGAAAATGAAGCTCCTGTCAAAATCAAATGTTGCTTTATGTTGGTATGACCATAAATTCATAGATACAGACCTGATTTCATATATTTTTACCTTAATCTCTGTGGAAAATATGCCACATGTATTTTTATGAAAGGCTGGTAAATCGAAATTTATATTGTTTTTTGAAGAGAAATCCCTTTTGAAGCAATTTCAGAGGGAACAATCAAGCTATAAACAGCAAATGCCATCAAAAGTTTTTTATATGGAACTGTAATTTTTTCTTTAAGTAAAGGAACCACATGGAAGAAGTTTCCAGTCATATAGATAGATTTTTATCAAAATGTTGCAAGTAGCCTATAAAAGCTGCATATATTCATAAACTGTCTTCATCCACACATGGACTGATGCAGCTGACAGCAGCAAACCGGTTTCATTATGGTAGATCATGTAGATGTGAGATTAATTATTTTAAAGTCCATGTTGTTTTGCTGTGTATTAAACTGCTGAGACGTTTAGAAGCTATAACTGAGGGTAAATTAATCAAACCTGACAGACTGCTGACCAAACTAAACTCTTTAAAGAGCTCATAGGGACTGTGCAGAGTTTACACCAGGTTTACATGAGCACACACGTCTTGAAAAAGGATTAATAAAGCTTCCTATTGCAAAAAATAATCATGAAGTCTATTTCATATGGTGTGTTTCAACTCTAAACAGAAATTAAGGATCCACCCCTTTTGATAATATATGATGATAATATATGGTTATATCAGGAATTTGATCAATGTTCTTCCTTTACAGAGGATGTTTTCCTCAGCAGACTATCTACAGTCATAAGACTTGCATGGACCAGTATAAACATTATGTTACTTAATAATACAGCTTTATGGTAAAAAAAACTTTAAAATACATGTTGCAAGATGAAAATAGGCTCTCTTTTACATCAAGGTGAATGAATTAACACTAAAAGAATCAAAACAAGCAGATTACTTGGTGTTGATTTCTTGTTTCCACTCAAAATGTGAGGAAAGGCTTGTGCAAAATATAATTAGATGTTATTTAAATTCAATTCAATTCAATTAATTATTTTTATTTGTGTGCAGCTGATGCACATTTTTTATATGCAAATGTACAAATTTGACCTGTGTTTTTTTATTTTATTTATTTTTTATTGAAAAATCAGTATTCAAACATATTGTATTAATCATATTCTATAAAATGTGAAAATAGTGATTGTGAATCCAATTCATCATCCAAACATTTATTAATTATTGATGCAGAATTTATGAAAGTGAATTTGTGTAGAGACTAATTATGAGTCAGAAACAGTATATAAAGGTTGATGTTGTAATTTTTTATCATTATTATTATTATTATCTTTAATTACTACCACTTTAAAAATGAATACATGATGTGCAAACTGAATCATTATCTTATAAAATATGACCTACAGTAAGTAAAATGGTTAAATTAGCTGTGCCTTGACCAGATGCAATACTGTAATGTTGTATACATGTTAATTGTATATATTATAATATATTTAGTAACATTGCATTGACAGTCATTTTGCCTTTACCTTATTTTACTTATACTCTTGTCATTTTACTTAAGTACATTTTGACTTAAAATATTTTTAAAGTGTGGTATTTTCACTTTTACTGATGTAAAGCATCAGAATACACAACAGATTAACCATTTATTGAGGGTGAAGGCAATGATCTGAATCAATATGATGGGGATGGATAAAGTTGACCCTTTTACTCAAGTACAGTGTTGAAATAGAGATGTGATGTGTTGACTCTTGTTGAAATATTATCCTTTTTACTCCACTGTATATGTATCTGATGCTTTACATCTAATATTACAGAGTATGAAGTACATTCAGTATATATCAGTGCTGATGTGGTGATATGAAGATTCAGATTCACTTCTATAACTTTATTTGTTTATGTTTTAATGAGTGACTTTGACTTTTAATGGAGTTTTATTGTAATGTGTTAATAATCATGTAATTTAAAGAAGTCAGGATGTTTTCCAGGAAGTCGTCGTAAAAATAAAGTTGATATGTTCATGTGATATTGATTAAATGTTGGCTTTGTTTCTACTTTCAGGTCGACCAGCGCTTCACTTGGACTGCTGCCCTCCTCCCAAATCCCGGCAGGCCCGGCAGTCCCAGACCGGCTCTCCTGAGGGTCCGTGGACCAGAGCTCTCTAGCAGCTCCACACCCAGGTTACCCTCTCACACTCCTTCTGCCTCCCATCTAAGCTCTCCCTCTCCCTCTTCCTCTCCCTCCTCCTTTTCTGTTTCCCCTTGCTCCTCCCCCAGCTCTTCTTCTTCTTCCTCCTTTTCCCCTTGCTCCTCCCCCAACTCTTCCTCTTCCTCCTCCTTTTCCGTTTCCCCTTGCTCTTCCCCCAGCTCTTCCTCTTCCTCCTCTTTTTCAGTTTCTCCTTGCTCTTCCCCCAGCTCTTCCTCTTCCTCCTCCTTTTCCCTTTCCCTTTGCGTCTCCCCCAGCTCGGTCTGCGACTCTTCCTCCAGCTTCTCCTGTAGCCCTCCTAGGATCTTACCGTGGTCTTACTTACCCCTGTCAGTACCAGAGAGTGAAAACTGGACTTGCGAGGTGGTGCAGGATCGGAACAAGATCATCCTGAGAAGGCTGCCAGCCGCAAGACCCCCCCTGGAGACCGCAAGACCCCCCCTGGAGACTGCAAGACCCCCCCTGGAGACTGCAAGACCCCCCCTGGAGACCGCAAGACCCCCCCTGGAGACCGCAAGACCCCCCCTGGAGACCGCAGCACCCACCCAGCCAGGACCATCAGGCCCACCTGTGAGACCTCAGACGGGGACCAACAGCAGGCTCATCAGCACCGGTCCCGAACCGAAGTGGGTGAAAAAAATGAGGGCCATAATTCAGGAGAGGAACAGACAGCGTGGCAACAGTGGACGGAGGAGAGCTGCTGGACCCTCGGCAGGCGCCCCTCCAGGGAAACGCACTAAAAGCTAATTTAGAAAAGTTTCTTTTACATTACATTTTGTGACGTGTTGTGACGTGTTGTGATGTGATGTGATGTGACGTGACGTGCTGTGAAGTGATGTAACGTGATGTGATTTGATGTTTAATGTTAAATGTTTGATGTTTAAAAATAGTTTACATTTCTTATACATTTTGTGCTGTGATGTGCTGTGATGTGTCGTGATGTAACTAGATGTGATTTGATGTGACTTGATGTTAAATGTTAAATGTTTGATGTTTAAAAATAGTTTACATTTCTTTTACATTTTGTGATGTGCTGTGATGTGATGTGATGTGTCGTGATGTAACTAGATGTGATTTGATGTGATTTGATGTGACTTGATGTTAAATGTTTAATGTTTGATGTTTAAACATAGTTTAAGTTTCTTTTACATTACATTTTGTGACGTGCTGTGACGTGATGTGCTGTGACGTGAAGTGATGTGATGTGATGTGACGTGATGTGATTTGATGTCATACAGGTTATCCTAAAAACAGCAAAGACAAAGCAACAAAAACCAACATAGAACAACAGGAGCAGCAAACTTTTAAACAATATTTAAGATTAAAGTGCAGAAACAGCAAAGTGATGCAGCAACTCAGTATGGACTCTGTGGTACATCTGTAGAACCTGGACAGGATGGATGTGTACAGACCAGCTCTCCAGCCTTTTTGGGAAGTACAGACATTGATTAACTTTCTTCACTAAGGAGGTGTTCTAGCTCCAAGATGTGTATCCCTGAGAACTTCAAACTGTGTACCATCTCTACAGTCTTACCATTGACCTGTAGGGAGGAGTGAGCCGCCTCTTCCCCTCCTTCCCCTCCTTTATTTTGTTGACATTCAGGCCAATGTTTGCGATGTGACGTCTTGTGATGATAGTTCGTGATGTGAGGTTTTCTGGTGACGCATTGTGATGTGGCGCGTGTTTTTGTGGTTATGCGCTGTGACGTGAGGTTTTTCCGTTGGCGTGTGGTGACCTGATGCGAGGTTTTGCATTGGCGTGTTGTGACCTGATGCGAGGTTTTGCGTTGGCGTGTGGTGACTTATCGTGAGGTTTTCCGTTGGCGTGTTGTGACGTGATGCAAGGTTTTGCGTTGGCGTGTTGTGACGTGAGGTTTTGCGTTGGCGTGTTGTGACGTGAGGTTTTGCGTTGACGTGTTGTGACATGATGCAAGGTTTTGCGTTGGCGTGTTGTGACTTGAGGTTTTGCGTTGGCGTGTTGTGACATGATGCAAAGTTTTGTGCTTACATGTTCAGATGTGACGCCAGGTTTTGTATTGGCGCGTTGTGACATATTGCGCGGTTTTGCGGTTTTGCGACATGAGGTTTTATGGTTACATGTTAAGATGTTATGTGAGCAAAGCGATGTAATGCGAGGTTTTGTGTTGATGCGAAATGAGGTTTTACGGTAACACAATGTAATATGAGGTTTTACGGCCATGCATTGTAATGTGATGTGAAGTTTTGTGGTGACGTGCCATGCCGTGACTCTGGTCAGGGTGTCTCCTAGAGTTGGGGGTGATCCAGGGAGCGGATAATGTGAACCTCCCGCATATTATGCCCTCCCAGAGAAGCTCCTCTCTAGCAGATAAGAAAAGGATGCCACCAAGGTTGACATATCATTCTACATCACCCCAGAATAACAACTGTGTCAACAGTGATAAGAAACTTGGTGCAATGGTGCAATTCGGGAAGACAATTTGAATAGCTATAAGAGGCTACTAAAAGGAAACAAAGACAAAAAAGTACAAATTTGGTAAGTAAAGTGAATTCTTCCCTGAGTCAACAGGTAAGAGCATCATATACTCAGGGTAGCATTTGATGTGATTATTTGACTGGAAGGCAGAACTGACCGACAGCCAAGACGGAATATGAAAGGTGAGTTTAATAGCTACAAATTGTACACTTTTTGAACAGTAGTAGAGACTATGCTTTAAATTCTGACTGGTTGTTTTGTCTGTGATTGTTTTTCTGTCAGTGCTATACTTGGATGAAAAGAAGAGGACCTGAACGGGAGATGTAAGATGATGGACAGCGCCAGGACGATGAGGGAACAGGACCATGATGAAGAAGAAGATGAGGAAAAGTCACGGTATAGAAAAAGGTAACCACAGGAAGGAACATTTCCATTAAGATACTGTGTATTACAGCACTGAACTCTGGGTCTATTAAATGTATTTGTGTTTTACCTTCTGTCAAAGCTAGGTGGAAGATAGCCAAGAAGAGACCAAGGGTGAGAATCAGCTCCAGCAAGAGATCGCTAGATGAATCTAAGTATATACTCCTGTTGTCTGAAAAAGCTATGATTTATTTTGCAGTAAATTAAAGGTTTATCTGTGTTTTTGGTCCTTCAGCATTTCCTTCACGTTACTCCAAGGCCCCCAGGAGCAAAAGAATGAGAATACAGATGAGCAGCAGCCCAAACATGAAGAAACCCAGTTGATGAAGATGAAAACCAGTTGCAGAAGAAGCAGTTGAGAGCGGCAGGAGTTCAGCATGCAGACATGCAGGCCACTGTTTGTTTCCCCCAATATTTAGCATGATCAGAGAGTGCAAATAAAAAGTCAAAACCCTTCAAAATGAGTTCAGTTCATGTTTTGGTCTTTGTCTTTAATATTGTGTGTGGGGAAAAAAATAAAATCTAAAATATGCTACTCAGAATAACTTTGACTTGTTTTCCACAGTTATCAGATTTATAATTTATAATGAAATCAATCTGGTCACTTAAAGACTAAACTGACTAAATGTCCAACTTCACATTCCATTTTTATAGAAACAGAGCAAAGGCTTGCTATGGCTCTTTAATATGCACTTGAGTCACATGGATTGGCTACTATGAAAACAAAGTAAACCATGACTAAGATATGTAACCACTTGAATCCTTGCTACACGTTTTCTCTACAGGCTTAAATCATACTGTGAATCATTTACATTATATGTGAGCCATATGGGTGTGACATGCTGGAATCAGGATTTCATGATAGTGAGCTTTAGTTTCAAAATGTATTGGACTATTTCACAAATGTAATTCTTAAATTAAATACATTATGCAACCGCAGCCTTGGACAATTTTTAACATGCAGAATTTAATTTTACTGCATTGATTGTATGACTGCAAACATTCATAGTAATAGACATACTAGTGATTTATTTTAGTCCTTATTAACAATTTTCCAAAAACAATGCACATAAATAAATAAATGATAATAAGGGATTAGATCAAAAGGAAAACAAACATATATATAATATACATATTACATTTATATTATATTTAATATTAATATTACATTTTTAATTGCATTTCACTCTGCAACAACTGAAATGACTTCAGAAGTTTCAGTTTTAATCACAATTGTTATAAATTCAGTCAGATTCAGTCAGCAGCTGGTTGAAGTCACTGTTCAGAAAAAGTGAAGGGAAAAAAAGATGTGGGGCTTCTGAGAAAACACTCGGGCCTGAAACCCAAAAAGCCACCCTCTAGCTCCGCCCCTGCTGCCATATGCTATGAATAGCTTTGATGCGAAATATTCAGAGGCAAGTATTTCACAGATTCATGTTGTGTAATTGTCACATCAAGTTTGTGCAAAGGCCTTAAACTGGCTGGCTGGCTAGTCGCTAACTTTTTCTGTGCACTGTTTATCTGTACTTTCTTTTCACTAAACAACAGGAAACAGGGCTGATGAAAGCACCAACTGAACCAAACAGTAAATCTGTCTACAAAGCAAAACAAAGAGCTAAAAGAAGCTGAGAAGCTCAATAGAGCTGCAGAGTTGGGTTGATTTTATCAATAAAAAATATTTTTGCTTTCGAGTTTGAGGAATTTGAGTTAATTTGGTTAAAACGTCGAACACAGCAAAGAGTAATTGGACTAGTCAGCGTAGGAGAAGTACAGTTGTTACTTATAAGATTAACAACGGCTCAGTTCTATTCAAGTGTCTCAGTGAGTCATGATGACAATGTGACACAGCATGTTCACATGACGCTCAGCAGATCTATTTCACAGCGGATAAGCTGGGATGCCACAACAGAAAAAAAAGGTGTCACTGATATCATCATAAACAACGGCTTTACAAGAAGTTGGGACACTTTACCTGCTCTTCAAGTTTTATATTCAGTAGTTTACATTAAAAGAATCAAATAAGTGATGTTTTAATTGTTGAGATAATTCAAAATTAAATGAACTTTCATTGACATCCTAAAATAATGAATAACCTGCAGCCTCCAAATTGACAGCAAAGGTGAACATATTGTAGTGCAGTATTGTGAGTGTAGTAGTGTAAACTGTGAAATGACAAAAATAAGTCCTGTGCATTTTAATATATTTATAATCTACCTCAATTGCATATACTGGATGTGAAAAATTGACCATCTCCTATTGGGTACCTTTCAAACCTCAAAAGATGAAAAATAAAACTCAGCTGTACAACATCTGATGTGTTTCCCTCTGGGTTAAATTTAGAAGACATGTATCTTTTTACTATGCAAATGAGTGTCACAGGAAGTACACTGAAAGCAGTCAGATGGGAAGTACTGAAAAAGAGCCACAAGTACCACTGTGTTTCCTGCCCAGAGTGATTCATCTGTTTACTAAATACTGTAGAAACTACAGCTCACCTGTTCTTCTGCAGACAGAAAATAAGAGCTGGCAAGGTGTGTGTGTGTGTGTGTGTGGGGACAGAGAGATCAGAGACCCTATGATCGGAAAGTAGCCTTAAACCTGTTCAGACAAGACTGCTGCTAAATGTTTAATGGCCAAGATGCTTACAGGGTAATGCAGTATTCCTATACATCCATATACTCGTGTGTGTGTGTGTGTGTGTGTGTGTGTGTGAGAACGTGAGCAAGGAGTCAGGTTGTAGAACAGGAAGCCAAAGCTCTGGTTTCTTCGCGAAGGGGAAGCTGATACTCGAAGAACGCACACGTCCGCACACACTGACACACACGTACACTCTCATTTTAGCTTTGTATTTATAGAACCAGACGAGTCAGAAAGTCTACCCTAATCTGTGCTAATCTGAGTATTTGTGTATGATACTATTGATGAGCCCTGTGGGTCTGCAGTGAGAAAGATCTATAATCTATGATTTATTATAAAATATGCATTCTAGAGTAAATTTAGAGTTCCTGCTAGCTGCTTTAATAATAACATACCATAACAGTCTGATAGAAGACTGAAGCAAGGTTTCAACCTGTTCATGTCATTGTCAGTTACATTAAACACTACTGTGATGCCATTGTTTTAGGAAGACTAAGAGCCTACAGACATGCTTGTAGCTCTGTGATGTCGGCCTTAAAGACAAAGCTGTGCTTGTGCAGGTATTTGGTCCTAAACCAAAGTAGGGGAGAACAGGGTTGGTAGTCACACTTTTGACTTTAATCTGAAGCCCTCAAAAACAGTGTTATTTTTCCCTTTCAAAGTGCAATGGAAGTCTAAAGTGTCAGGTAGGAATGGAGTGACCTTAACCTTAGCTTATTCTGTTCAAAAGATGTGGACTGTCTTATAAATATATCTTGTGCAGTTGTAACATTTGTAACAACAGTGTAGGGTTGTTTGTCCCTATGTTATTTTAATGGGGGAAAAAATCAAAACAAATGGAGACAATCTTAAAAATGAATTTAAAGGTTCAATTTCATGTAGAATTTTTGTTGTGACTACCAACACTGAAGAGAATGTGACAAGCATCCTCAACTGGAACTTTTTGCTATTGGCAAAGCTAACAACCACATTCTGTAGAGTAGCTAAGAAAAAAACCATCCATCCCATTGTATAAAAGAGTGGGACACCGAAGAGTCTAATGAATGTGTCAGCCGACCCTGTTCTCCCCTATTGGACAGATTCAAAATTTTACCAAAAAAAAATCATCCTGAGAGTGATATCTGTACTACATTTCATGGTAATACATGTACTTGTTGAGAAATTTCAGTCTCAAATATTGACAAGAGTACCTTGCTGCAGTAAAGATGCAGTTACAACATGCACACACAGTCACAACAAATGTCATACTTACTTTTACATTTCATATTAATTTATCAATACTTAATATTTAATGTAATTTAATATTGTGCAATATCATTACTTTCATTGTCCATATCCATTACTCACTGCATTATCACCATTATCACCATCACTGTGCAATATTTAAATAACGTGCTAACCATGGTGCTAACCGCTAATCGATATGGACCATGGATGTATTATGGACGCCGAAAAAGCATAACATTACACAAAGAAGAAACTTCCCCTTGACTTCCGGCATGGATTAGATATATGGCGGCGCCCTGGTCAGCTATCTTAACTGCAGTTGGGTCCCTCTCAATATTGATGATGTAACTTCTTTTAATGCACAATCAAAAATGTTTAATAATATGGGGGCATGCAAGGTGAAATCGTTTACTTACCAGAAAAGTAATGTACAATCTGCCATATTCCTAACCCTGAGTTAATGTTTAAGATGTGACTCTTAAATGAGGAGAAGCATTTTTCATTCACCACAGAATGAAAAGTGCTTCAAAATGTTTTTAACCATCAGATGGTGTAGCGCTGCACCTTTCCTCCATGTACCATCAGTGACCTTTTTATCTCCCGACATTTTCACTGGGCAGCAGCATCAAAATATCATGACTCCTACGCACGAGTTATAAAACCTTCCAGGGAGAGTAATGCTTGAGAAATGTTCAACTAAATACAAATGGTACTCAGTAAATGTACTATATGCAAAGTTTAGCGGTTGCTTCACTGTGAGAAATCATTACATGTATAGTTCACACAGTTCTTTTAGCATCTTTCCTCTTAGAGCTTTATCATTAGTCCACACAGCCCTGAGTGGTTTATTGGTGGTAAATAATGTTTATTTGTGTGTCATAGATAGTGTGGCCTCGGTGAGAGTTCTGTGCAATGAGCAGCTATTGCTGAATGATGCAAGTACAACTCAAACTTCTGGGTTTTTTTGCTCACTAGCAAGTCCTTACTGTCTACATCATTACAGATAGGAGTGTCTATATTTAAAGTTTGGGATTTGTAGAGTATTACTCTTGCTTCACATTTGAAAGTTGTAGTTGTAGTCTCTGTAGCTGCTCCTCATCTCTGCTCGAGGCTAAAAGCTCAACGCAAAATTAGCTTAACTAGCACACCTTGGAATGGAATTGAGTTGTATCGTGGGTAATGTAGGCATCAGGTTTTGACTAGTAAGAAGAATGTGTAACAAAAAAGAACGCTCTGGTTCAACTGCATTTATTTTGATATTTCCCTCGTGAATCTGACATGTTTTAGAAGTGCAATGCTAAATCAGTGTAGCGCTGTTTTAAGGCTTTGTTGTACTTCCTACAAAGCTGTAACTAATATAGATATCACAGTGTGGTGTAACAAGCAGAGAGAAAGACATCGATCACTCACAAACACACTTAGTTCATCAGCTGATTGGTGTCAGCCACTCTCATTACTGAGGTTGAGTTTCTGGTATGTCAAAGCAAAGAGTGCAGGTGCGCTTGTCTTGTTATACAACGTCAGCTAACACGTCATTTGGAACATTTTAGTTATACGGGTTGGTTTTCAGTGTGTGCTTACCGTACATATGAGTACAGGTCACAGGTTGAGACAAAAATAGAGTCAATGGGAAGTTACAATTACAAGTCTCTCTGTTTGGCAGTGGGAGCAGTGCTGAGAGATGACAATTCAATATATATATATATATAAAAACTTTTATTTTCACTTTTTTGTTTTTTTACTGTGCTCCACTAACTTTTGCTTCTTTAATTTATTCTATTGTTTTAAAGTTGGACTATGTAACTCCTGAAAGAAGAAATAACACAATCTTCCTCTTTCAAATTAAAAGCTGAAATCATAAGCAATATAACACTACTGTTCTGTACACACTCTGGGGTTTTGCTGCTACAGCCTCACTGTGTGTGGTATGACCTGTAGCTCATGGTGGTTGATGATATCTAATATTGGCAAACTTTGTGTGTAACTGACCAAATTAACAGCTTTAAGCAGTGGTACTCCTCACTGGTGACTCAAAGTACTAGTTATCAGCTATACAGTGATGTACGGTATTTTACTTGTTATTTATTAAAAGAAATAAACCCATAGAAACCATAATAATACAATAACTCTTATGAATAGTTGGCTTGTAGGCTATTTACCTTATAAAACAGGGAAGTGGAAGAAATACTCACATCACAAGTATTATGAGTTATTACAGTAGAAGTACATAAGTATTATGAGTTTGATGTAGTTAAAGTATTGCAGTAAAAGTACATAAGTATAATGAGTGATGTAGTTAATGTATTATAGTAAAATACTACCTATATTATTATCAAAATCGTGCATATTGGACAATATATATGCCAATACTGATGTATCAGTGATAGCCGATATTACGGGCCGATAATGACCTAACTCATATAAATGTCTGACTCTAGTTCATACATTTCCAGCAGTCAACTAAAAAGCATTTCTCATTTGATCTCTCACACTTCACACCTAACCTTGTGTTCTAAAATCACCTTTCAGACTGCTTCTCTAGTTAAAATACATCATGTCAGCTGAACCAAAGACACAACATAAAACAAATTCACTCACGACAGAGGCGAACTTCATCTAAATAAAAATCATTTATTTTTCATTAATATTATTATTATTATTATTATTATCATCATCATCATTCTATCTAGAGAGAGTCCACCATGCCACTTTCAGAACTGGAGTAGTGCTAAGACGTTTGTCTGTCTGTTGGGGTACATGATGGGGAGGGAGGAGGCGGAGGGCAGACAGACGGATGGATGGATGGATGGATGGATGGATGGATGGATGGATTGATGAACAGGTCTTGGAGGGGGGGATTAGGACTTGTACAGGCTCACTTTCCTGCTCATTCTCCATGCTGATGCAAACAAAGAGGGGGATGATATAAAGGAAGGGTGGATGGATGGACGGATGGATGGATTGATGGAGAGCAGGAGGGAGGGGTCTGAATTGTCTTTAAAAAGTAGTTTGTCCTTGTTGACCTACATGAGACTGAGCTGGGAGGGGAAGAAAGACCATTTGAAGAGGACGAAGAGGAGGGGAGCAGCTTCAAGCTCATTGGTCAGGCTGCTGGACAGGGAACCAGGACAAGCCAATCACAGACTGATACAGAGGAGGAGGGTGTATGTATACGTGTCTGCGCTTGTGTGTGTGTTTAAGTAGAAGTGTGCTTGCATTGATGTGTGTGTGTGTGTGTGTGTGTGTGTGTGTGTGTGTGTATCCATATGCACGTATCTGTGAGTGTGTAACTGGTCAGAGTTACTTTGATCCATTGTCACTGTACACTTGTCAAAGTTACTGTCACAACCGGGTACAAAGTTGAGGTAACAAACATCCTTCTTCCACATCTGGAGAGAGAGGGAGAGAGAGAGAGAGGGAAAAAAGAGAGAAATCAGAAATCATTTTCCCATTCATATTCCATCTATGGGAGATCTTTCCCATCACTCAGTCAGCTGCTTGGTTTTTGTACTTTTTGAAGACTCAGTGGTTAAAGAAAACTCCTGCTGGTGTGTGATTCCAGCATTTGCTCTTAATGTTACCTGTTATATTTTTGTATGACGCTCATTCAACTTTCACTAACTATCCAGCATAGGAGATGAAACTCCACAACATGCCCTCACAGGAAAACTCATGTACTCCCAGAAAGCTTTTTTCTTCCCTCCACTTCTGTGTTCTTGTTGCAGAGATTAAGCAATGTAAAGAAACGCATCAGTCAAAAGGAGGGTAGTTTCTTCTTTTTCAGAGCATTAGTTGCCCAGAGGAAACATCTTAACTCCAAAACATCAACTTTTCATGAGTGGAGGAAACAGCCCTGCTTTCAGTTTTGCAACAATGAACTGTTATTGATCTGTCACAATAACTACTTTTATTGAATGATATATATTGTCTCAGAAACAATTGTGATAAAGATATTATTGTCAGGTGAAGATCATGTCATGCCACTGATATAATGATAATATAATGGTATAATAATGCAAGGAGGGCAGAGGGTGGGATTGCAGAGTAGGCTCTTCTGTAAAAACCATTATGGGCGGGGACAGACTTATTTACCTTTAATTCCATATAAGCAGCGCTGCTGATTCTGCAGTTTCCAATCAGGACATACACAGTGGGGAATAGAGGATACTACTTACTTAGCCTCTTAGCTGATAATGTGAAGTGTAGCAAAATTGAGATTATGAGGTTATGAGGTTAATGTTATTGTACGATAAGTCGATAATGTAATTATTGTGACAGGCCTGGCTGTTATCTGTTGTCAATTTATTATTTCTTATTATCTGCAAATGGTTGTAAATAACTTTGGGGTAGTTGTAATATAAATAAATAAATAAATAAATAAATAGAGATGAAGATGGAGATATATATGTATGAGTGAGAAAGGAGTAGGAATTATATAAAATAAAATAAATACATATATACTACTTCCTACTCCTTTGTCTCCTTTGTATGTTTTTATTCTCATGCTTGAGATAAATAAATACATTCAAACTACTGTCTGTACATAATCACACTCATACCTGTGTTTCATCGCGCTGTAGTGTTGCCACTGGAAACCATGTTGTTGTCAGAGTTTGACAGAGATTGCTCCTTTACTACGGGGTCTGCAGGAGGGAGGAGACGGGAACAATGGGGTTTGGTTTTTCTTTTTTGGCCTTGTGTCAAATTTTGCTACTTGGATCTCAGAAAAGCAGCCCTTGTGTTGCTTACAGAAGTAGGGGTGCTCCATGGCCTCTGTGGCTGTCAGTCTCTGTTGGTGGTCGTAGCGTAGCAGCTTATCCAGCAGGTCCAGAGCTTCGGGACTCACCAAGTGCTGGTTCTCGGTCTGCACAAACTGTTCCCAGCGCTTCCTGCTCTGCCTGCAGGGACACAGTACAGAAGGACAGTTTGACACCATCTGCTGATTGTGCTGGGAGGAGACGCTTGTGTCATTTTCTGTGATGATTACTGATGTCGACTACAGTCAAACTTAAGGATGTACGTCAGCCTATTGCAAATGTTTTTCAGATGATACCACTTCTATGTACATATACTGTTGCCCTGCTATTTCCCCCTTAAATCCACTGTCCCCTCCTAAAAAAAAAAGGGTTTATGGTAAGAGGGGGGAGATGGTAGAGGTTAAACATGAGCTTTTTTGTGCTGAAAAGTAAAAAGCGATGGTCATGAAAAAGTGACTCCTAGGATTACAAGGAGGATCTTGACATATTTGATTAAAAATGTTCTTATGCCAGATGCCAAATGACACTTTATCAACTTTTTGATTGCATTTAAGTTAAAAAATGCAATGTGGTTATCTTTTATATGATCATGTGGAGTGCTGAAGATTCCCAGACTCTACAGCAGTGTAATTAAAAGGGATGGTGTTCACTAAAAAGGTTTAAAAACCTGAACAATTGATGAGGTTTCAAGACTACCTCAAAGACACTTTAACAGAGTAGATGCTCCTCTAATATTCTTACTGCATCACCTCACTGCCCCCTCTGGGTATTTTTAGCTGATTTGACCTCTCTGCCACATTCAGCTCCAGGCCTGGATTAGTGAAACTGGGGTACAGACTGTGAGTTGGGGGGGGGCGGAGATCTGAGAGTAAAACTTACTGCCCCAGCAGGTCTTTGAAGCGCGGGTCCAGCTCGATGTGGTATTTACGCAGGTAGCCAAACAGCTCGTCTGTCCCCAGGACCTTGGCAATTCGCACCAGCTGGAGAGCAACAACAGAGCGAGGTTTCAAAGTCCGTGCGTCACTTTAGATTTAAAACACATCGACACTTAAAACTACGGTTCAGATGTTGCTGCGTGTTGCTTCCTTCTCCCTGATCCTTCCTACATTTGTCTTCCTTCTTTCATAATGGAAACTTCTTTATAATTCACACTTTAAGCCCTTGGGAGACGCTCTCAAATCTCCAGGTCTCTTTGTACTGGAACAACAGCGCCCTCTTACTGTTATTACGGATAACACAGGAAACAAAGACGCTACAGATCTCTACCAATAAAGCTCCAGGCTACATGTTTGGGACATCCGGTGTCACACAAGATGCCCCTCCCCCCAAAAAATCCCTCTGGCTTTCAGATGTTCTTTTGTGTTTCTCAGTATCCGATGTGTTATAAATACGCTGCTGTGTCAGAATTACCTGGTCGTAGTTGTCTTGTCCGTGGAAGAAGGGCTCTTTCTGAAAGATCATACTGGCCAGCATACAGCCCAAGCTCCACATGTCTAGACTGTAATCATACATCTGAAACATAAAGATCATAAAGCAGCAGTACAGATGATGAAAACACACACACGCACACATTATAATGATACTGTGTAATGTGTAGCAGAAACTTTCTGTCAGATTAGCATGATGTTTACATGGACATGGATGTTTATGAGAAGACTGGTTTGAAGTGTGTGTGTGTGTGTGTGTGTGTGTGTGTGTGTGTGTATGTATGTGTGTGTGTGTATGTGTATGTGTATGTGTGTGTTACCTGATAGTCCACCAGGAGTTCGGGGCCTTTGAAGTATCGCGATGCCACTCTGACGTTGTACTCTTGGGAGGGGTGGTAGAACTCTGCCAAACCCCAGTCTATAAGGCGTAGCTATGGAAACACACAATTTCTTGAACATTTTGCTTCACTTCACATATTTGAAACTTAAAGATACCCTTAACACATGTTTTAAAATACTCTGCTTTGAATAATAATAATAATAATAATAATATATAATAATAATAATAATAATAATAATAATAATAATAAAAAAAAATACATCCATTCCATTAACACATCCAAATCTATGAATATCTCCAATGTCTTGATTCATTATCTAGGAATAATTACTGAGCAGCCCTGATGTTCAGTAATTAAAAATGCGTCTGTATGAATATTTTGCCACAGTTAGGTGTTATAACTCTCCTGGGTCACCGCATGAACAAGCAGGCTGCCATGTAACCTGTGAGGTACAGTAGTTTTCCACCAACTACGATCTAAATGCACGTCCAACCAGACTCCATACATAAAATTTGAGTTTTAAGGGGGAATCAACTGTAAGCCAACGTTGTTTCCAGTGGGACACAATTTTAAGCGGCCTCTGTATTCATCAGGTACTGCCGCTCCTTTCAGCTGACACAAGCAACAATAACTAAGACACGTTTCTGAGTGAGCGAGTGAGTGAGTGAGTGAGTGAGACATTTACATTAAAAAAAGACACTAAACAACATCAGCTGTAACCTGACTTTACCTAGTGTGCTGGGTTACTTCATGTTAGCCTGCTGCCCCCTGCTGGACAAGGTTGGCAGTGTGTTTTTATATGTAATTAAGTGCTGTTCAACATATAGAACACATTAAGTGGTAATCTTTTTTAATGATACTGTGATGATTTTTTCCCCTTGATTTTCTGCAACACTTATTAAGCTTTTATAATAACATTTACAATAGATCACATTACATACATTTATTGACATTTACTGTATTTTACTTTTTTTTTTCAGTACCTAAAAAAAAATTGTATACAACAATAAATTCCAGTAATATAAATAATCAATTAATGCCACCTGGATCCAGATGAATGACACTGAATTCTTGAATGGAATAACCAAATCACAAAAGACTTCATTGATTTCAGTTCATTTAAGTTCTTGCTCAAATTTGACACTTTCCCCTTTTTATGACTCAATGAGCTTCCTGGCTGCTGCAGCTGGGAGCAGTGACAGTGTTAGCTGCAGGTGTTAGCGGTAACCCAAAAAACACCAGGCCACTGTCTACAGCAGGCAAAATAAAATATTAAGATTTAATAAAAGCTGCTCGTGCTCAGTCTGATTTTCCTCTGTTAAATATCCCAAGCAGTGATGATGATAAAAATCCTTTGTGACGGCACATGCACGGATTTCATTTTTTGGGTTTAACCACCCAGAGATAAACGGAAAACATTTTTATTTACACCAAAAATGACATGTGCTGTTATTTTAAGGATCTCCCTCCCACTCTATTCACGCATGTTAAACTCTGTGTGTATAAAAGCCTTTGCTGATGCTTTAGCAGTGAAGAGAAGAAGAAATGAGTGTGGGTGTGTGAAGAAGAGAGAGGGAGAGAGAAAAAAAAAAGTATATAGGGCACCACCTACCTTTCTCATCTGGTGGTCGATCATCACATTGTGGGGTTTGACGTCACGGTGCATGATTCCCATACTGTGACAGTAGTCCAGAGCCTGGTAGACACACACACACACATAGACACACAGAGACACACACACAGACACACACACACACAGACGTCAGAGCAGACAAAGATACAGTGTGACAATTTCTTACGTGTTTAATGATGTAATATTGTACATTTAAAAAAACAAAAACAAAAAACAAGTGTCCCCACATGTGATATAAGTAAGTCTCACCTTCAGTAGTTCATACATATAAAAACGGATATCATAGTCTGTCAACTTCTGGTACAACTCCTGCAGGGAAAAAAAGCAAACATGTGTTTTACGGTTTGAACTTTTAATTTGAAAAAATAAATAAATAAATAACAAGTTGATCCCCAAACATCGTATTTGATTAAAACACTTCTATGAAGGCAGTGAAAGTCGAAAGCACTGAATGTGGCTTTGATGATCTAACAAAAGCACCCCAGAGGCATGCAGGCGCAAAAGAGAGAGAGAGAGAGCGAGAGAGAGAGAGAGGGAAAGAGAGGGAAAGAGAGGGAAAGAGAGGGAAAGAGAGAGAGAGAAAGAGAGAGAGATGGTTGTACCTTGAAGTCTGTGTTATTGATGCATTCAAAGACGAGCGCTGGAGTTCTCGACTGTGCGGCCGCCACAGAGAGACACATAGAGAGAGAGGGGGGGTGGGGGTCAAAAGGTCAAAAATAGTGACAATGAACCCAGAGCAGGATGTGATAGTGACACCTCATTGATCAGAATCCAATTAAGCAATAATCACAATCTACATGCGTACAGTTACAACCATCTTCTTGATTTCAACTGAATCCTCTAGAAACAGAGTGTAATCAGTATTTTCTAACCCTGGTAGTTTACAGGAAACTTGATCCCAAAAAACAACCACCAAAAGAAAAGAAAACAAAGAAAGGACCCCGCAGGGTTCCCATGACTGCGCTGAAAGACACCCTGGCAAAGTCAGAGCGCTTTCATGGCCTAAAAATATTCTTCCTTCCTGTTTTTTTTTGGTATGTTTTCCAGCTCAGAAACATTCCAAAATAAAAGAAGAGGTATTGAGTGTGGTTGCCAGCACAGTTTGAAACTCACTGAAGACTGAAAGTAGAACATTCTCCACATTTTTAGTCAAATTTCCTGACCTTTCTTTTTCCCAGTTTGGATTACACCTGGATCAATGGGAATGCTACGATCACAAAATAGGAATTACAATGATTTTTTTGTCCCACACACCAAACAACAACAACAACAACAGGATTCATCCCCATGATAAAAAGTAAATCATCCAACAATCAATAGTGATTCCATCATTAGTCACACCTGCTATCATCTATTTAAACTCATGATTACAGTGTTGGCAGAGGCTTACTTGTACTTAAATATCCCAAATGTGACACAGGTGATGGTGTGCTGCAGGAAGAGCGGTGTTTAGGATTGAAAACAGTCAATTCAAAAGAAAAAGAAACCATACAGTCAAAACTAAAAAATGAGTGATATTGCTATGTTCTATCATCTAATGTGTAAACTGCATTTATATTGGTATTAATACTGGTTTTATAGTGGCCACAAACTGAAATTTAGGCATCACAGCATTATAAAAAAAATTATTTTCTACAGCCAAACAAGATGTATCCAAAAATATTCAGTTTACTATCATCATGTATGAAAGATAAATGCAATAAATATTTATATTCCAGAAGCTGAAAGCAAAATTTTTACTTGAAAAATGACTCAAACAATTATTACTCATCTAAATAGTTGCTGACCAATCATTGCAGCTTTTAAATAACATTCCCTTATTTATCACAATTGTGTTTCACTGAGCTTATGTTATTACATAAAGAGGCTGGAGCTGGAAAGATGTGAGCTTTTTAATAAAAGGTGCCACCTACATAAATAATAAGTCAAAGCTTCCACTTGTAGTTAAAGGTTATGTTGGAGCATTAGCAGTACTATGGAGCAGCTGGATCCATGACTTCACCTCTGAATCCATCACATTAGGCAACCACCAATCAGCATCCTGGAACTGCTGGAACTATAGGTGTGGTGTAGGTGTGACGACGGCGAGGAGTGATAACCAGTGACAGACATATAGTTCGTCCAATCACTTGCCAAGTTTTTTATATATTTTTTAAAGCGCCTGCCCATTTCTGAACAGTTGCCATTGACAACTTCTCAGATGGTTCAGTGTGACAAACCATCTGGTGCATCAGGTTTTTAAGTGCAAGTGCATGATTTAATGTTTGGATGCACATGCAGCAACACAAAACACTACTAGTTTCTATAAAGCACCAACGTGTGTATTAACAAAAGGTCGGACAGATGACGACTGCTGGCAGGTAAATATTGTAGAAGGCATCATTTTCAAATTACTTATAAAACTTTTTCTTTTTTTAAATCAGTGTCTCAAATATTGGATGTCCAGATACAAGCCAAGGTAACTAACTTCTTATAAAAGCCCCATTCGTAAATGTAGGTTTGATTCATACTCTAATTACGTTATTGTACGATGAGTT
This sequence comes from Scomber japonicus, assembly GCF_027409825.1. Taxonomy (NCBI): domain Eukaryota; kingdom Metazoa; phylum Chordata; class Actinopteri; order Scombriformes; family Scombridae; genus Scomber; species Scomber japonicus. The sequence goes on along the minus strand of NC_070582.1, from coordinate 29,361,747 downwards.
GTAATGTCTTTATTATTATTAATTATTGGGACAGGCCAACCAATACGCACCAATATCTTTTAAAGTTATATAGGCAGCATTATATGTATATAATTTGACCCATATTTGAAGTTCAATTAGTGTACGTATTCATTTTATGTTCTATATGTTTTATTTAATTTATAGTTATTTATAATGATTCAATTCCCAAACGTGAGGCTGTTTCAGTGCACTGAGGTCATTTTATTCAAGAAAAATTGTAGTTAATATATAAAATATCCTGCCTCCATTACATATCTTTGTTACAATTGTTTGATAAACACATTTGAGGGATCATTGCAAAAAATGTGTGCTTCTGTGTACATGAGATTATCAGGCAATGTATCAATATTGGAATGTTTCTACTCCCTGATATCAGTATTAACATCAGCCTAAAAAATCCAGTATCATTTGGACACTACTCGTCACATCTGGTATGGTCCAGCTACACACACTCCAGTTATTTGTTGATGACAGAAAAACAACAGCACATAAAAACCAAGAGGAAAACCTACCACTGGGTCTTTGACTGTGTCCACCAGTCGAATGATATTGGTCCCTCCTCGCAGGTTCTCCAGGATCTTGATCTCTCGCTTGATCTTCTTCTTTTTGACCGGCTGATTCAACAAGAAACAAAAAAATATATATATCAAAAAGGAGAGGAGTTTAGAGGGGCATCATACAAGAAGAAACTCTCCCTGCTGTGTTATTTGTGATGTAGAAGCTGCTGATGGTGCTCGCTCTGCCTCCGCTGCACGCTTCAGCATCCGTCTGTCAATCTCTGTGCGAAGACATCTCCATGTTTACATTGAAACAGCTGACGGATCGTTTGACTCTGTTGGTTAGCTAAAGGGCATCTTCATCTGACACCTGCATCGCCACGACGACACCGGGTCGTGTGTTTTTTGATGAAGTGGTTATAACAGCTGAGCAGATGCCATGAGGAGGTCTATCTTTGGTTAGAGGTCATTTCAAACGCTGCTACACGCTGTGGAAAAACAAGAATGGACTAATATGTTCAATGTATTGATTTCTCATCAAAAATACAACAGGGAGCTATTATTAAAAATCGATGTGATTATAATTAACGACAATATTGAGTTCTCAGATGCTTTACTGCATTTTAACAGCACAGCTATAATAAGCCATAACTCTGATTTTCCTCTGTAGAAAAACTGTATGATTATTGATTGATCTGCTGTTTATTTTCTCAATTATACAAATAATCGGTGATCCGAAAACCCAAGTTGGTGCCTTTAAATGTTTAGTTTTTTTCTAAAATCCCAAATGAATCAATTCATTAATAGAAATACTAGCTGCAAATTGTCACAGCTGTGTTATTTTTGCTTGTAAAATGACTGAAACAATTACTCAAGTATCAATAGTTGATGATTTTATGTCAGGCAACTAATCACTGCAGCTCTAACGCAGTTTACCATCATATAAGAAAATCACAATCCAGAAGCTGGGAGTGGGGAACATTTGACATTTTTTCTGAAAAAAATTAAACTAAATAAGCAAGCTACTTAAAAGCTGCATGTTTTGAGAAACAACCTGTCAACCAAACTCTGTGTATGTTTCCAAGAATTCTAGCAATTCAGGACTCTCATTCTTCATATTACACTAATAAAAATGTGAATTTCTCTCACATTCATCTCAAGGGAAGCAGTCCTCAACCACACATTCAGCCTTTTGCTCAAGCAGCTCAAAACCTGCTCACCTTCAGGATCTTGACAACCACCTTCTCGTTATTGGTGATGTTGATGGCCTCGAACACTTCACTGTATTTCCCTCTGCCCAGCTTACGGACCAGCTGGTAGTCCTCTTGGTTGCTATAGGGACAGACAGAGACAGTGCAGAGTGTGTGTGATTGCCAGAGAAAGACAGAGTGATGTTTTCAGCGCCAGCGTACAATTAAGTCAATGTATGAGCTGTTGCTAAGTGTTATTGTCGCTGAGACTGGGCTCTGTCTTGGGGAATGAAATGGTATCAGGTTCTTGTCTCAAGGTGGAGGTTGGTGAAGACAGGGGGGGGGGGGGGGGGGGTGTGAACATGGGGACAGGGATGGGATGGAAATGTGCCAAACAGTGCAGAACAGCAGCATAGTGGGATGGAAGCCTGAGAGACTGTACTATCACAGTGTCATCACACCCTCACAGCTAAATGTATTAATAGACACCCATCTGCCACACTTCCCCTCTCCCCTCCCACAAACACACATGCACACAGAGACCCATTATCTGCTGTGGTCAGGCATCACACGCATGCAATTACAGCAACCTGCAATAAACAGAAATGTCCTTACTTCCAGTTGGGTACGTGGGCCTCATAATCCCAGTACTCCCGGCTCTTCAGCGTGTTGACGTCTGCGTACACACGGGACTTGCTACCGGCCACCGGACCCGGCATGGCGAGATCCGTGGCTCGGGCGCTGAGGGGCGGTGCTGGGGTGTGGATCGAGGATCACCAAACTGCAGGGGGATTGTTGGGGTAAAACACAGATAACGGGGGTTTGTTGTCTGTGTGGTTGTAAAGTGGAACAAGCCAGCCAGCTAGCTTCCTTTAGCAGCCAGACTGATGAAAAAAGGGGGAAGACGGAGGGGGTGAGAACCAGAGATGTCCGCCGGGGTCCCCGCAGTCAGTGCCCGCCGAGCAGCGCTCTTTGGTCGGATTGTCAGAAGCAGCAGAGCCGGTCTCGGTGGAGGTCGGAACGCACTGATCAGATTCGGGGATATAGTGCAGCTGAGATTACACAGAGGACCGGGGAGGCAGCGGGGTGTTGAGGTAGAGAAGAAACGGACCCCTGAAAAGGCCACAGAGGAGTGGGGTAGGGGGCTGGTGATCTAAGTATCACGGGTTAAAACTCCGAGGCTACTCTCTCTCTGCGGGCCCGAAATCCGAAGCGTTGGGGGGAGGAAACGGGTGGGCTTCCTGCGCTAGCTGGTTGGAGGAGGGGAGTGGGTGGGGGGCAAGCCTCGGTGGTCCAGTGTTAGGTATCAATCAACGGTTGATGTGACGGATCGGTCGCAGGGGTTTGACCGGAGGGAGAGAGGGAGAGGGAGGGGGGTGGAGCAGCACAGAGATCGATGTTGTTAGCTAACGTTAGCCAGAGATGCTGCTTCAGCGCTGAGATGTCGCACCGACGGGGAGCGTTCGGCGCCGTGCACCACCACCACCACCACCACCACCGGCGGAGCCCGCGTCATGGGCGACCGGCTGTGCGGGGGGGGAGCAGCGCCTCAGAGGCCCGGTACCAGACGCCGACGGAGGGCCCGGGGATTCGGAGGGTTTCTTCTGCAGCCACAGACCTCCCCGGTCGAGAGCGCAGGGAAGGGAAGCGGATTGCGATTGAAGAGGACCGAGAGAGCCGCCCGGATGTGAAAGCCGCGGGCTGCCGGGGTGAGGATAAGAGATACGATGGTCACAGCGCCCTCTGGTGACCAGGATCTGTTAGTGGCCAAAGTTGATTTATGGTGGATTTTTTAACCAATGTGGATCATGTGTGGAGCCTGAGTTAGGCAAATTTCTCCAAGAATTATATTATCACTTATACAGATATACGTATGTTTCTGTTTCTCTGGTTCCAAACATATTAAATACATTGCATACAACTCAAGTATTGTACTTCAGCACAATTTTGAGGTACTACTTTACGTTACTTTTGAGATGAAGATTTGACACAATGGATAATATAACAAGCTTTTAAAATACAACACATTGTTAAAGATGAAACCAATGGTTTCTAACCTTTTTGTCTTTTGAAGTCTTACAAAAAGCAGTGTGTAGTCAGGCTCACATTTCAGATGACTATGAGTTAACAGCTCCACCAAATAGTGATTTTTCCTTCTAAACTTTTCACATGGTTTCATTTCAATAAATGTTCAAATGATGCAATATTTCAACAAAATGTTCTTCTTTCCTCTCCCATTAATCATCTCACCACCCCTCCAATTTATCTGCCTTTGGAGGGGCCCGACCCCTAGGTTGGGAACCACTGGACTAAACTAGCCAACTGTATAAAGTAGTATAAACTAGCTAACTGTATATAAAGTAGTATAAACTAGTTAACTGTATATAAAGTAGTGTAAACTAGCTAACTGTATATAAAGTAGTATAAACTAGCCAACTGTATATAAAGTAGCATAAACTAGCCAACTGTATATAAAGTAGTATAAACTAGCTAACTGTATATAAAGTAGTATAAACTAGCCAACTGTATATAAAGTAGTATAAACTAGCTAACTGTATATAAAGTAGTATAATAGCTAACTGTATATAAAGTAGTATAAACTAGCTAACTGTATATAAAGTAGTGTAATAGCTAACTGTATATAAAATAGTATAAACTAGCTAACTGTATATAAAGTAGTATAAACTAGCCAACTGTATATAAAGTAGTATAAACTAGCTAACTGTATATAAAGTAGTATAAACTAGCCAACTGTATATAAAGTAGTATAAACTAGCTAACTGTATATAAAGTAGTATAAACTAGCCAACTGTATATAAAGTAGTATAAACTAGCTAACTGTATATAAAGTAGTGTAAACTAGCTAACTGTATATAAAGTAATGTAAACTAGCTAACTGTATATAAAGTAGTATAAACTAGCTAACTGTATATAAAGTAGTATAAACTAGCTCCACCTCCAGCAGCTACAACAGTAACATGCTGCTCTAACATATAATATAATAATATATCAGTCAGAGGAACCAAACCACTACTTTTACTGTAATACTGCATACTACATCACTCATAATACTGCAGTACTTTTACTGTAATACTGCATACTACATCACTCATAATACTGCAGTACTTTTACTGAAGTATATGATCTGAGACTTTGTGTAGAATGTTTTCACATTCGGCTGCTGGAGGAATAAAGTTAATCTGTGCTCGCCTCAAATTTGAGATTGGAGCATGATTTTATGACATCACAACCAGTATGGAAGCCAATTACGGTCTGTAAGCAAATCAGTTCAACTTCTGATTTATTTTCAGCATTTTTATATATTCTGGCTTTTTTAATGTTGATGAAGTGGTATAGAAGTACATGAACAATATACTGCAGCTGCTTTCCTGCTTCAATAATCTCATGACTCGTGGAATAAATGAAAAAAAAAAGTTTTATTTGTTAGTGCTGTGTAATTGAGTGCTACATACATACAGGTAATCTTAGCATGAATGTACACATACTGTACGTCGCCACAAAGTTTTTTTTCTTTTTCCTTTTTTGTTTTTTTTCCCCCAAACATCATTCACATAAACTACAATACAATTTGAAAAAGCTATAGGAGGGAACAGTGCTGTGAGGAAGGGTGGTTGAGGAGGAGGGAGGAGGGAGAAGGGAGGAAGGGAGGAGGGGCGGGTGGAGCACCAGTTCCCAGGGACAGAAACACAGGAACTAACACAGCAAGCATGCAGAGACCAAGAGACACCAGGGTCTGACGGGTTGTTTTCTTCTTTTTTTCCTTTTTTTAAAAAAAACAAACAAACTAGAACTGAACAGAAGAGGGGAGATGATGGTGTGTGGGTGGGTGAACTAGTGCACAACCTTTTTCATTTTATTTCCAAAGTGAAGTTAACTATCAGCTGAAAAGCAAAAAAAAAAAAAAAAATCTTGTCATTTGTGCTTATAGGTGCGATTTCCTCTCCTTTACGCCCCCTGCCTGTTGGATATAAGATGATGTTTTAAAACCCAAAATCAATTACGATGTCACTTGTTTTTTTATACTTGTTTTTTTGAGTGCAGCTACAATTTACATTGACTCCACTGTGTTCTCAGATTGGTCCGTTACTGTTACATAACTCTATAATAATAATATTAATACTACACGGGACAAACGCACCACTGGACAGTCTCCCTTACTAACACTTACTACTATATCATTGCTGCTGAGCTGGAATTCTTTGGCTTTGAACATACACTTGTATTATTATTATTGTTATTATTATTGTTATAACATGTTAAATCTACTGTCAGCACTATACAGTATGTGAGGTCCTGTTAAGTTTTAGCCTGCACCTGGAGTGTTGTTTTCTTTTCCCATTATGCACATGGGCTGATGTGTCAGCACCAATTAACAAGTCCTTAAAGTCCTTAGGGGAATTGTTGCTCTTTGCAAATATGAACAATTGTAACCCGGAGACCATTTTACAAGTTATTTGTGCGGATTGTTTTCTTTTGTGTTTTTTGGCCTTTAAAAAAAAAGTTGACTTTGACTCTGCCAGATGTGTAAAAAGTTAACATAAAATGCAACCGCACCTACCCACAAGGCCCTGGTCTCTCGCTCTAGGAATTATAGATGTCCGTATTAATTTAAAGAATACAAATTAAAAAAATATTAAACAGACGTGAAGCAATTAAAAAAAGAAAAAAACATACAGTACTTGTCACTTTAAGTTCAGTTGTTCTTAAAGTATTGTAATGCTGGATTCAGAGAGAATAAAATAAAATATAATATGATGGCTGATGGTGACCGGCCATCTGACCTCGCATTATGATGATGATGATGGTGGACAGACAGAGAAAGCAGAAGAGGCAGAGGAGGTGTGGTGGCCCTTGCTTTAAGGCCGAAACAAAGCAAAAAAATAAAACAATTTAAAAAACCAGAGTATAAAATGTTACTTCCTCCTTTTGTATTAAATAGTTTTCAATACTGCACTCAAACTGTGAATCAAGAGTGAACGAGAGGGAGGGAGGAGGGGAGGAAAGGGATGAACAGAATATTTGACAAAAAAAAAAAAAAAAGAATAACGGTGATCGCAGCTGACTTATAAACCAACTGGTGTTCAAGGCTCCTTAGAATCTCAAAGCATTCGAAGAGGAAGGCGTCATTCGCTCCTGGTATATAAACCCCACCCTGACAGACACAACAAGTAACAGGAAAAAACAGTATCAATAATTCTTTCAAAAAACATGGAAAAACATGAAACATGAGGTGCAGGTTCATCCTGCTTAAAAAGAACAAAACGAAAACGGCTCTCTGAGAGGCCCGCAAGGTTAGTAAATGTTTGTTTTGTTTTGTTTTTTTAAAAAGGCGCAGGTCTGTCGAAACATTTCTAATAATACAATTGTCTTCAGTCTGCGTTTCCCTGTTTGAATACCATTTACATTCACACACACACACTTACACACGTTGCTCTTTGAGATTCCCTGCAAAAACATACCGATACAATCACTAACATGGACTACAAAAAAAACAACAAAAAAAAGCATTTGTCAAAACATTTCACATGGTAAAAAGTAGCAAGAATACAAAAAACTGTTCTTCAATACGTTTCCTTTTTTTTTCTTTTTGTTTTTTAAGAAAGACAATAATTTCAGACTCGTCTGGCTAAATACACTCAAGTCACATACATCCATAGTATGTACAGGCTGATAGAGGAAGTGTACGGTGCACAGTCTAACAGCGCTGAGATCTGCAGGAATATGACAGGTATATTAGTGTAAAATATATATTTCTATATACTGGATGTCTATACTGAAGAGTGAGACTGCTGTTAACCATTATGAGTTGGTTTTAAAAAAGTTCACGATAAGCTTCAGCTGGTCGGTTCGGGAAGGGGTACTGCTTCTTATTTGTGTTTTAGTTGAAAAATCATGGCTGGCACATACACTCACACACATTTTTATCATCCATATTATTTCACTGTTGGACAATAAATGCCCCAAACTTCTCCACACTGTTTCCCTTCCCTGTGATCGAAGGGAGAAAAAAAAAGTTTCTAAATTGAGGAGGCTTCATTCATAAAAACTTGGGAGTGGTGCAGAGGCTGGAGGAGGGGGGTTAGATTGAGACTATTAAGCTTTAAAAAATAAAGTTACATTTAAAAAAAATAAAAGTTGCTGTATTGCTGCTGGAAGTTAAATCATCCGTCACACGACCAAAGACAAATATGTGTGAGTGCATGTCAAACTCTCCAGTCTTCTGATGCTAAACAGCGACGGGGCTGAGGCAGGAAGAGGAGGAAGGAGAAGAATGATGGATGGAAACTGAGGAAGGAGGGGAGGGGGGTGGGGGTGTCATTGGAGAAAGAGAGAGAGAGAGGAAAGAGAAAAAGGATCTCCTTCTGGTGGTTAGTGAGTTGAGACTTGACCATACTTACTTCTAAACTATTAAAAAAAACACAACAAATACACAAAACAATGACTTTCTGATTTTGGATCATTTCAAATATTCTTGCTTTCTAAGAAAAAGGGAGGAAGCAAGTACTTTCTACATTTATCTGCAGTATGGCACCTGTGTCTGTATGTGACAGACAGACTAGGCTGGCAGTAAGTAAGTATGACTGATGGCAGTTCACTGCTATCAGCTGTGAAAACCAGGTTTAAGAAGGAAAGGTGTGATGAGAAGAAGGAAAGAGCAGGGAGAGAATATAAATGCATGGAATAACAGGGTTGGAGTATTAAGGAATATATAGGAGTATTTAGGAAGGTTTAGTAGAGCAACAAAGACCTGATGTGGAACTGGTGGGAATCAATGCAGTAATAAAACCCAGGACAGTCCTGCAGATGTGGTGAAAGTCGCCTACGATGGATAAACAAGAAAGAGGATTTGTTTTTTGTTGTTGTTCTTGGAAATAAAGTCAGAGGGTTTATATGCACTGTGGCACAGGGTAACCCCCGCCGTCTGCCGTGTGCTGCACTGTGTGATCCTGCAACGAGCCCAAGTCACTGAAGCGCTCGCCGCACCAAACGCACTTGAACTGGCCCTCTCTAGAGTGCGTGCTCTGGTGTTTGATCATGTGCTCACGCTGTTTGAAGCCCTTGTTGCAGTGGTCGCACTTGTACGGCTTCTCTCCCGTGTGCACGCGTCGGTGTCTGTTCAGGTCCGACGAGTATTTGAAACGTTTCTCGCAGTCGGGACACTTGAGCGGCTTTTCCCGAGACGGATCGCAGCGGTGTTGGACGAATTCGGAGGAGGAGAGGAAGCGGCGGTCGCACAGAGAGCACTTGAGGGGCTTCTCCTGGCAGTGAGAGTTCTGATGGCGCTGCAACGTGGAGCTCTTCTTGTAGCCCTTGCCGCAGACGTCGCACTTGTACGGCTTGTCGGGCGAGGAGTTGGACGTCTCGCCGCACTTGTGCCTGAGCAGCTCTCCTGACTGGCTGAATTCCTTCTGGCATGAGGCGCACTTGAACAGGTTGTCCATGCCGTGGACGTGCTGGTGGTAGAGGAGGTGAGAGGGCTGCATGAAGCCCTTGTCGCACAGGTTGCATTTGAACGGTCGGTCAGTGGGGTCTTTGTGTGTGCGGCGGTGGCGCACCAGTGCATACTGCTGCTTGAAGCTCATTTGACACTCGTCACAGTGAAAAGGACGCTCTTCCGAGTGTGTGCGTTCGTGTTGGCGAAGGTCAGACGGCCGCTTGAAACCCTTTCCGCAAGTGGCACAGCGGAACGGCCGGGAACCCTGCGGGTGGCAGGGGTGGTGGAGGAGCTCCGACGACTCCTTGAAGTGCAGCTCGCATAAGTTGCACTTGAACAGGTGCTCGCCGGAGTGCACGTACATGTGGCGCACGAGGTGGGAGCGGTGCTTGAAACTCTTTTCGCAAACGGCGCATTTGAATGGGCGCTCGTTGCTGTGTGTTCGCTGGTGGTGCTGGAGGTGCGACGACTGGCTGAAGGCCTTGTCGCACGTGTCACATTTAAAGGGCTTCTCTCCTGTGTGCACCCTCTCGTGCCGCGTGAGCTCCGAGAGGTGTTTGAAGCCCTTCTGGCAAACGGAGCATTTGTACGGCCGGTCTCGGGCCGAGGGGAAAGGTAGGATGGACGAGCTGCTGCTGGCTGACGCCCCGTCGCTGTTGGACTGCTGGGGGTTTGAGTTGGGTGTCACATTGCCAGAAGAACCGGGCCGGTAGGTCTTCTCGCATATTGAACACTTCATCGGATTTGAGCTGTTGTGGGACGTGTGGTGCTGGGCTAGAGAGGTGAGCAAAGAGAAGCCCATCTTACACACCCCACACACAAAAGGCTTCTGTTCCACCTGAACACACTGGTGCTCGAGCAAGTCCGTGGCCTGGTGAAAGATCTTCATGCACTGGGTGCACTGGAACGACCTGTCCTGACTCACCATGCACTGGTGCTCATGAGGGTTCGCGAGGTGGGAGATATCGTGTCCACAGGCTCCACACTTGTGTCCCTCTGTCCCTACCTGCAGGGAGGTCTGCTGGGCCTGGGCGGGGTGTTGCTGCTGACTGTGCTGCCCACCTCCGTGTTGCTGACTCCCGCCATGCTGCTGGCCGTGCTGTCCATGCTGAGCGTGTTGCTGCTGTAGAGACGTGGCGTCCGGCTGCAGTACGATACCATACACGGCGCAGCCCAGTGCGTTCTCAGCTCCCGGAGCAATGGTGTGGACGACTGGAGGTGGAGCAACGGCATGTTGCTGCCAAGCCTCTGTCATGCGGGCTCGGGTGTAGGGATTCAATTTGGCTGCTGGCGTGGCCCAACTAAGAGGGAAAAAAGGAGATTGACAGATAATTTAAATGATTTATTTAAACAGGTAGTCTCATTGAGATATGAACCTCTTTTTCAAGAGAGCTTTTGTACAAGAAGTTTAGACATATAAATAGGTCCAGCCTTAGATTGTTCTGAAGCTCTAAATCATTGATCAAGTTCAGTGAGTACAAGATGTACAAATAATGTTAAAATATCCTGAGAGCTAACATTATAGATGTAGTATTTGAATGTTATTAATAAACAAAGATAACTGGGGAGTTTTCCCGATAAAGCTTTATAGATAAAACAACATACAATGCCTCTACATTCTATCTGTTTGCAATGGTGAATAAGACGTTTATCACCTGTTACAGAGCATAGTGCATGGTGATACACACAATCAAGAGGCTTTAGGGTAGAGGGTTAGGCATGCATATATAAAATATCACCACAATCAAGCAAAGTCAAAGTTGTTCATTGTATTATTGTACAATTGTATTGTAAATAATAAGCTAAGAGTGTCTGAGTGTAGCGAAGGAGAAAGAAGAAGAAAAAAACTTACTCCATTTAAGCAGTTGACAGTGGAGAGCTGAAGGGTTGCCTGGAGAAGGAGCTGCGACAGAGAAGGAGCTGCGACGGAGGATATGAGGAGAGCACTGATGATTGTGGAGAGATGGAAGAAAATCTACACCTTCCACTTTATTCTTGACCTTCAGGTGCTATCTGTATGAAAAGGAAAGTCAAGGTGAGTTAAAATATCAATGAGTACCAACAGTGTATTTGGATTTGAGCTACAGGACTCCAGCTGTATGTTGCATCTCCAACATCCACTGTGATGACGACAGATCACAGCCAAGAAAAAAGAAAAACTTTTCTAAACAGCAAAATAGCTTTTATAATATTACAACACCAACTTTAGCAAACCAGTTATCACTTGTCTGAATACATGCAGCAGAAACTGTAGATTAGTATTGGCCCTATGTATCCTGTTGGTAATGTTGCAATAGCTAGACTATACAAAAAGCCTTCCTGACAAATGATCAGAGCAGATTGTTCACACCTGTTCATAGAGCAATCCTGACAGGAGATTAATAGGTGACAACACTTACAAGTGATCATGAAAAAACTTGTTTACATAGAGCATATTCATCACCCGAAAGGCATTAAGTTATATATATATATGGATTGGGGGGGCCTGGACAGTATAATAAGTCATTTGAACTGTTCTGACATGGCTTAAAAGCGTCAAAATCCTATGAAACGTGATTATAAAAAACAGCTTTACTCTAAGATGTGCAATATCTGTGGGCTCAGAAGCACACAGAGCAAGCGAGCTCTCATTTACATACACACTTGACCACTAATAATTAACTCGTCTGTTTAAATCTTTATAATATTGGTCATGTTGTTCCTCCCCTTTCATTGCAGAAATCCAAATGCTCAACGCGGTGGAAGAAAAAAAAAAGAAAAAAAGGGCAGCGTCTGCGCATCATAACGTTATTCGTCTCCAGGCAAAGATCACTGTAGCCGCGACAGGTTAGCTAGCCTAGCCGCTACCTGCTAACGTTACCGGGCTAGCCCCGGGGAAAACAACACGTTCGTTAGTTAATGCTGCGTGTAAACTTAGTATTTACGTACCATAAGCTTCCACAGTATTCCCGATAAATTGCCAGTCAGTCGTGGGTGAGCTAGTATCCCCTGAAATAACGCCAGGTCCGCTCTTCACATCCGCACACGGAGCTCGGAGGCTCTCTTGTTCGAGCTCTGTGGCTCCGGGGGCCGAAAAAAATGGGATTTGCGGTTCATTAAAATGAGGGAAAATTCTCCCGCGGCCTCCCAAAATCCCCCCATAAACCTCACAGTTTCACAAAATGCATTTATTTAGCTCCTAGGGCTTCCGGTCGGCTCGAAAAAAAGCTATGCATTTTGTTATAAATTGGTAGCTAGCTGTCGGCTAGCTTTCTGATCTCCTGCCCGCGCACGGGAACATGAATAAAGCAAGAGTTAACCCACACACACACACACAAACACACACACCCGGAACCATGGGTGTGTGTGTGCGTGTGTGTATGTGGTGGCTTTAATGTAACAAAAAAAATAATAAATAAGTATTCCCATTAACTACATGTATTCATCGTTTGCAATAAGGGAAATAATATATTTGAGACCGTTTATAAATGGAAACTGGCTCTTAAACAACAGCGGCCTTTTCACCTAGCTCTTTTAAAACTTGGCAGTATATGATATGCTTTTTTTGTGACAAATTAAGGAATTTCAGAGAATAATTGAAGCCAACAGATAGCTGTAGACAAAATCCTTCACACCTTTTATGCAATGCTGTACACATTTTTTTTACCAAACATCTAAAAAGGAGAACTGATAGCGCCGGGGATTTTGTTTCGGTGGGACCTAAATGATCGTAACAACCCGTATGTTTATACCAGAAGCGCCAGGAGATTAGTTGAAGTTAAGATGCTTAGCAAACATATTTCTTTCTCCAGTTTAGTTTCAGTATTTACTCTGTTGTTTCCCGTTTGCTAAGATTGTATTTGTTTTAGCCTTCCCATTTAATCATTGTTAATGACTGGTGTGTGTTCACATAGCAGTGGTTCATCATGTTAGTCGGCTACAGCAGCAGCTCGGAGGAGGAAAGTGAAGTGACCACTGATTCAAACACCAGTTTGTCCCGAAAGTATCAAGAGGAAGATGATGGTGACGACGACTGCCCAGTGAGGAAGAAAGCCAAAATGAAGGAACCGGTTCCTAAAACAAGGTGTGTGTGTGTGTTTGTGTAGGTATTGAGGAGGGTTCACAGTGCAACACAGAGCATTTTTACATCTCAGCAGATTAATGAGAGTAATAATTATTTTATATTGTAGTGGCTGTTTGATAAATATTCATAACATCTGATGTCCTTCCTGACACATTTAGTTGTTAGTAATCAAATGAAATCTCAGGCTGGGGATAATTTGTGAATATATATCATATCATGAATCAGTATGAAAACACAGGACTATCCATTCAATCTCAGAGTTTAGTGTTTAGTATTAAAGGACGGGTTCACACTTGTTTAAGTATGTCCTAAAACAACAGTCAGGACTCCAACATGGTATTCTTGCTGTAATTATTCCTCCTGTTCATACTGGCCATGAGAAGTGTATCTACATTTGTTATTCTCTGACTGTTTTGACATAATGTACTTACAATGTAAGTGATGGAGGAAAATCCACAGCCCTCCTTCTATGCAAAAATGTATTTAAAAGTTTATCTGAAGCTAATATGAAGCTTCAGCTGTCCAAAATGATCAATCAAGTCTTCTATGTTTCAATGTTACAGTCTTTGAAACAAATCCTGATCCAATATGTCTGGAGGGGATCTTTCAGTAACCAGCACCTTTCTTCTGTTGTAGGATAAGAGTTTTTAAACCACACTGCTGCTGATTATCATTTTGTTAACTGAGTAAACCTCTGTGTTTCCCGCAGGCTGCCTGTCCCTGGTGATTTGTTGGCCATGTATCCAGAGGAGGAGGATCCACAGACTGATGACAGCTCTCTTCATGGCGGACGCATCCGCTCCTTCAAACACGAGAGAGGAAACTGGGCCACATATGTTTATTTTCCGTGTAAGACTTGTTCATAGTATTGCTGATGTCACACGTGTCTGACTGCAGTTTATTGTTACTGTATCATTTATTTAACTAGAGCTCTTGCGTTTATGTCTCCTCCTCACATCAGACAATCCTGAGGAGGAGTTTCTGGAGCTGCTGGATGAGCTGCTGTTGGCAGCAGGGGCCCACGGTGTAGCTTTGAACCCGCAGGAAGAGTTCCATCTCAGCCTGTCTCAGACGGTGGTGCTGAGACATCACTGGATTCAACCTTTCATACAGAGCCTCAGGACAGGCCTGGCACACTGTAAAAGGTTATCTGAGCTACTACACACACACTCACCCTCAAACAATGATTTAACCATTTTTAAAATTTAAAGATTGACAAAGAAATGTTTTCTAAAATGTTAAATGTCCTATTTACACCACCTGTCATCAGTTATGAAACATTTAACTTCCACTCACATCTGGAATGTATAGGAGCACTGCAGTTATTGGTAAAGTATAAGCACAGTAATAATAATAATAATCAACTTTATATATATATATATAGCACTTTTCTTAAGTGTTACAAAGTGTTTTAAAGAATGAGATAAAACCAACCAAAGCAAATACAAATAAGGCTACAAGTTAAAGACAGAGGCACATACATAATAGTACATGATGTATTAAGTAATAATAAAATGCACAGAAGTAAAAACAGTAAAAGAATAAGATCAGTACCAGTATGAAGGGAGGACAGACAATAAGATACAAAAACTTCAGCTGCTCTGGAGTAATAAGAATACTTGAAAGATCTGAATCTGAAGCTCAGCATGGTGTAACTTTCATTCCAGCTGACAACTGCTTCATTCTCTTGTTGTCAGATTGGCGTGCTCAGCGGGGAGACTGAAGGTCTATTGTAACGCCGAGAAGACAAGGTACACTCAAAACCAAATGCAATTGTCTTTGCTTTCATAATGCGCCTGTTTCATGCTTGACTGTACGTGTCTCTGTCCGCCTGTCTGTCCCCTGCAGGACGTTCCTGGGAATGGAAGTGCTAACGGGTCACGCTCAGTTGTTGGACCTGGTGAAAGCGGTGGACAGGACGATGACGGAGTTCCGACTGGATACTTTCTATAAGGTGTGCTGGACACACACGTACATACTGTCACGTGTCAGATCTGGAGCTGGACCAGTTTGTGTGTGTTCCTTGTGTCACTGGGTGGAAATGTTTAGCATTTAGTGAGTAGTCATATATATATATATTAAGATTATATTAGGTAAGATTAAGTGGATATTGCGTGGAATATATTGTCATTTACTAGCTCTTAACAATTTTCCAGTCTTAAAAAAAATATGACCACATCAGTCACAACCATTGGCAGTCCTTGTCTTTTTATTTCCCTGGATTTACCTTCATAATCCAGCAGCATTCCCTCTCTTTAGGCTCCATCTTTCCACATCAGTCTGGCCTGGTGCGTTGGGGACTTCACAGCGCAGATGGAGAAATGCATTCAGGAGCTGCAGGTACTCGAACACACCGTATCTGTGCGTCTTAGCATTCAACCCTCAGTCTGGGGTAGCTAGACCAATATTATCAATAAATTGGCTTATTACAGATATAGATTAGCTGATATGTAGCAAGAAAACGGCACAAAAAACACCAAAGATACAACGTGCGATATTTTAGAAATAGTGTCATTACATCTTTTGTCCACCAGAGAGCACTAACAAGACTTTCTTCTGTAAAATGTCCCAGTCTAAATATTTCTTTGTCATAATTCTTGGAGCTAATTTAAGGGCTTCTCATGAAAAAAAGGAACATCCGTCTATATCTTTATCACATATTTAAACCCTTAAATATAGGTATTGGCCAAAAAACGCCCAAGATAACAATCTACACATCATTCGTTAATAAGTATCTGATTCTTTTGACCGCTCAGGGTCTGGTTGACCACCATGAAGAGGGAGCATTCACGCTGAGGCTGGACTGTGCTGAGCTTCGCTGCAGGACAGGAAACAAGACATTCCGCTTCCCTCTAGAGTCCTAAAACCTGCACACGTATACAGGATGTGTTATCCTGACCACTGGAACCTTTACTTTTTTAGCTGCAATACAGAGGGAGCAACAGGAGTGATGCACAGACATTATCAGATCAGCATACTGTTGAGTTACATGCAAGTCTTGTGTCTAAAGGAAATTGTGACAAACACTTCACAAACCACAAAGACTCACCAGGTTCAATACAACAGTTATAAATCTGATGACTATTTTCTTGATTAGTTGAGTAATAAATGAAATCATGAAATATTTGCTTGCCAGTATCCCTTCAATATCTCCAAATATCTGTTTTTGTCTGACCAACAGTCCAAAAACCCCAAAATGTCAAAAGACAATCAACAATGTTTTGTACGGTTGTTTGTAATGTTTTCATATTTAAATAAAAGTTTCTACTGTTTTTACACCTTTGTGTTGTTTGTGCATGAGACAGTTCCAGTACTAATGTTAGGGGTAATGTTCCCAATACAGAGACGCTAACGTGCAACTGAAAACAAGTCTTTGTAGAATTATGATGCATGTGTGAGAAGCTGCACATTTAAGGGGTGTCATGAAACCCACAACGAAAAGGAAGTGTGGATTTACTGAAACCTCACTGAGTTTCTCCTAACATGCAGTGACAGACGCACTTTATCTCACCAGCACACACACACACACACACAGAGGAGGAAATTTATCATCACATCACAACTATGATATGGCCCAGTGGCGGTTTTTGCTATGGGCAAAGTGGGCAACCGCCCAGGGCGCAATCTACTTGGGGGCGCACGAGCGCTCTCAAAAAAAAGAAAAAGAAAAAAAAAGTCCGTCCGACTCTTCAAAAAAAGAAAAGCGTGTCCTCAAAAACAAAAATCGCCAGTTTTCTAGACTAATACCGCTCATTTCCACATCAAGTTGGTGCAGTGGGCGATAAGGCGCCCCTACTATCACGTCAACTTGCTGCTGAGAGTCATGTATACAGGTTGTGTGTGTCAGAAGAAAAGACAAAGGGGAGGGAGGAGGATCAACTTGCGACTGCAGAGGCTGTGAGCAGGTTGCAAGTGAGTTTCAGGGGTCGTCCACACGGAGACACTTTTAGGTTTAAACGCTGATGTTTTGCATCGTTTTGGCCGATCGTCCAAATGAATACTGTAAACGCATTGCCTGAAAACAAAGCTTTCTGAAACCTGGTCCCAGGGTAAAAAAATCGCAAACGCAGCCCTTGAGTGTTCGTGTGGATGGTGAAGACGCATACCTGCATTTCGATCATGTCATCGCCACACCCCTCGAGCTTAGCCTTCCACTGTGATAACATACAGTCAACAGATACAGCCTCAGCCATGGATGTACATCCAAGGCTTTAACTTATCTTAACTTATCTTATATACAGTCTATGGGCTTTAATAGGCTACCCTCATTCTCAGAGGAAAAGCAAGGGGGGAGAGGGGCGGGGGATACACTGTCCTGTGATGATTATGATCCTAGGCCTCCAATGCTTCAAATATATAGTAATACATTTATAAAATGAATACAGACCCGTTATAGCTACATGTAAGTTATTGGGTTATGTGAAAATGCAATAAATGAATAAATAACTTTACACCTGCACGTTCATGTGGTCAAGCACTCCCTGATAGCAATCTAATCACTCAGAAAACATTTTAATGCCAGTTGTAAAAAGGGTGAAAGTCTGTCAGATTACGTTAATCATTAGTATTTTTCATTTGTTTATTTTATTTTATGCATTTGTATGATGACGGATGTGTGTAATTTACTTTGGTGTTTACATACTATATTTCATTTATTTATCTTATTTTTTGTGTGATGAAGGATTTGTGGGGAGGGGCGCCGATAGTCGGTCCGCCCAGGGCGCAAAACTAGCCAGGACCGCCTCTGATATGGCCCTTATCATAATGAGTCACTCACACTTGGGGCTATGTTTCGTTTTAGGGGAAATAGATGCAAGTTTAGAGAAAGACTGGACGAGATATTTACGAGAACTTGCAGCATTTACCAATTTAGGATTTTCTCTAAGGTACGAACAAAGTTTACGAGTGGTGCAGTTGTGGTTGACTAATGGCTGTGTGCTAACTAGATCATGTCTTAATAAGGGGAGACAAGCTCCTCCTGGCTCCACTTGTTTGCAACCTGACTAATGGATTGTGTCCTTATCATTAATTTGAAGACATTTTGACTTCTAATCTATAAATTCCACTTCAGAATCCATAATCATGGGGACATTACCCTATTTGACAATGTAGGCATGATATCAGTCATTTAAATTGGCAATTGGAACTTTGATATAATGCCAGTTTATAATATCAATATCAATGATTGAAACTACAAAATGACTTGTCCAGTTACTTTTTTACAATGCAAAGTGACTGAATCCATCATTTACACTACTAAATAAAATGTGTTTCTGTTGATCTACTTCTGAGAACAGGACCTCAACCTCAGAGCTCATCAAGTTCCTCTTCTTAGTCTTTGGTGCCATTTCCATGAATGGAGCTTCTCTACAACTGTGCCAGACACCTCACCTTATATGGTATTCTGAGGGTGTCAGTTACGCTAATTTACTAATCTCAAGAACATGCGCTTCTTTAGAACAGTTGGGATTCATCATGTTTACGACTGTTTGGTGAATCTGACGTGGCACACTTGTACAGGTCCACCTCACTAAAAAAGTAAGAGAAATTTAAGACAATACAAACATTTTCTTGCACCTGCCCCATTCATTCTTAAAAAGAAAAGTTAACTCCAGAAAAAAAAGTCAATGGCTGAAAGTAATATTTGAAATATTTTTTACTATATAGGCAACACATGTTTTTATGACACACATTACTGATAGTACACAGCAGATATGACATTTAGAGCATATCATTTTGGTTTGGTCCAGTGTAGGCTGGATAGCACAGTACAATCACTCCGGTCAGAGAGATTCCGGCTGCATTTCCACAAGGACAGGAAGTCGGGTTTTTAACCTCTGTATGACAGCGGTCTGAACTTTTCGTGACTGTCTAGATGACAAAGAGGAAAAATACAGCCAGGAAAAGATCAGATTCATACCATATAGCAATCAAAGTCCCCTGTGTAAATCCAGTCTGTTGAGGCACCTGGTTCAAACCAAACCCGAGGAAAAAATACTCACGGAACCGACAACATACGCCAGACAGGACGAGAGAAAAGTGAGCAGATATGAGCAGTGGTGGATGGAGGTGATGGAGGAATATATACTGGCCAGAGAGGTTGACGCACAAAGCAGCATTTCTCTGCATAACACTTTGTAACACTTTGTAACATTGATTCCAACACTTAAACACAGACTTTTTTTTTTCTAGCTTAAAAATGTTGTTAAGTGTTAAAGAAATGTATTAGTACCTCAATGTCTACATAGTGGCCTCTTCTGGAACTTTCAATTACATCTCATAGTCTTCCTGTAGCAAACTTCCTTCATCTTGATGCAGTTCAAAGCTCCCGAAAAAGCAAGTACAGTAAGTGGACCTTGAGTGAATTTTTACTTTTGAAAACTGGTTTTGGTTTCTCTGTTGAGCAGCTTCAACATGACTAAATTCAAACGTCCGTATCCCAGGTATGGATCGGGCTTTTCAGCACACGACTCATGTAATGTGGATGTAACATAATAAAGTCCTTGAACCATCAGGCAATTTTACAGCTTGGCTGCATGCAAATAATAAAAAGGAAAAAAAAAAATAGATTACTAGAAATCAAATAAAATCAAATGAAAGAAAAAGAGGAAGCAAGTTGTTTAGCTAAAAGTCTAAGTAGGTGCTATAAATATCACTGCACTGAAACATGTGATCTGTTGCACATAGAAAGATACAAACACAATATGTGCTATAACATTTAGAATTAACATTAGAGTCAAGAGTTCACAAGTCTCTTTCACAACATTAATTAAAAAAAGGTCTGACTATGATTCATAACTCAGAGTGGCACATACAGTTTATCCCTGCTTTTTGATTTATCATCATCATCACTGTGTGAATTTAGTAGGTAAAATCTTGGGTTTCATTAAAATCTTTGACCAATATAAAAGTCATTGTATTTAGGTTTGCTCAACAGTAAACAAGCTGACATTAATTAACAGAAATTATAGTACAGCTATGGTATAAAATTAATTTAAAACTTTCATTTGGTAATATTACTACAAAAGTTCAATACTTTTTTTCTTGAGCAGTGTGGCGTGTACAAGGGAGCATTCTGGCGGGAAATGTTCAGAGAGACAGGTGAGACCGGTCTGTCTACTTATGGCTCTGTGCACAAATGAGAGTGTGTGTGTGTGTGTGTGTGTGTGTGTGTGTGTGTGTGTTTGTTTCTGCCAGCATCACGGGGAGAACAGCACGTTCTTGATGTAAGCCACCGTAGTGAAGTTCAGCAGCATGGTCACGTGTTCGTTCCCGGGAAGCTCTTTTAACATCACCGGTTGTTTCTGCTGCCCAACCCATCGCTTGCACTGGATGGCGCTCACCAGGTTCACCGTCCCGTCCCCATCGCCGTTCAGAACTGTGGGCTCCACGTCTGGGAACTTACCGGAGTATAGGAACCCCTCCGACGTTGGAATGCCGGTGCCGTACAAGCAGTGGACGGCCACGCCCGGTGGCGTGAGGTCGACCACCAGCGGCTCCGTGTCCTGCCGCATCAGCCAGCCATCCTCAAACCCGATGTCTGTGTAGAAACGCTTGTAGTCCAGCACGGTGTAGTTAGCGGTGGGTGTCTGGACCAAGACCTGGAGTTGGATGAGAGGGGAAAAATTATCAGTTATTCCAAAGATTTTTTTCTCTGTTTCTGTGCAATTCTCCAACTCAGTGAGACTTTCAGCTGGCTTGTAAAATAATATCTGGAGGCAACTGCTACAGGTTCACTTTTCTTCCATTTAAAGCTTCATTCATTGAATTTTGGCCACTTGGGGGTGGTGTTATCTTGTATATTTTCCAAGGCAAACATGATAGTAAAAAGCAAACAGTGGCTCATTTTCACATCCAGCAGATACAGACCAACAAGAGTATTCATTTGGAGTCATGTTTTTGTCCAACGCTCACTCTCCTTTCTGCTCTGTTTTGGTCTCCTCCACCAACACCTAACAGGAAGATCTGGCTTTTAATCTGCTAAAAAAAACTCTACTATGTTCCACACATACTTCCAACTTTGTCTTTTTGCTGTTTGTTGCTGGGCAGGTAGTGTACACCAAGTTTTCGGGTGTATTTTTGCTGAGAGAAAGCTGCTGCAGCTGGAGATGAGTTGAGCAGAAAAAACAAAACTATTTGCTAAACAGGAGCTAAAAAAAGCTCTGTTGAGCTGAGGGGAGCAGCAGAGTTTGGTTATAATAACCACAAGTGACGCCTTTCACATTATGTGCAGCAATTTGAAAACTGGTCAGTTTAAGACTAATAACGACTGATATTAAATGTTTAGATTGCCAAGACAGGTGGACAAAGGAAAGGGAGAGGGAAAGAGGGAATGTGACAAAAAAAGATGGGAAGGTATTCATTCTTACACACACACACACACACACACACACACACACACACACACCTTATCTTTGGGCCAGGTGTGGGCGTAGGGGAGAAGCCAGGAGGTGGAGACAGCAGTGCGCTGCTGGGAGCGAATCTTCAACGGGCTGATCACTGGGATGCGGTTATTATCACCTGAAGGTAGAGAAAAGAAACCTGTGACAGAGAACTGAAACTCAGCTGGGAACTTCTAGGCCAGTACCCAAATGTACCCACGTAAAAAAAAAAAAAAAAAGGACCACACACACCACGTCCTTCATACCAGAAATACATGACACACACCATACAACGTGACCAACTTCATGGTAGTGTTTCATCCGTGTCAGCGTTACAGATTAGACAATTGCAAATATACAGGATGTGATTAAACTGGAAATCTAGTAGTAGAACGCTGAGTGGATAAAAGCATTTACTGCATGTTATTGGTGTCATTACACAAGTTGCTCTCATCACATCATTTACAGTAAAGATGCAACATGACACAAGCAAACTGCACTTTAACACTTAACAGCAGTGGGTCACAGGCTGAAAAGCATCTTTGAAGCACATTTAATTTGCATTAGTGAATTTGCTCTCAGCAGAATATTCACTCCCAACTGAACTTTAGCAACTGATTGATGCTAAATCAATGTCTGAATAACAGGTTG
This sequence comes from Scomber japonicus, assembly GCF_027409825.1. Taxonomy (NCBI): domain Eukaryota; kingdom Metazoa; phylum Chordata; class Actinopteri; order Scombriformes; family Scombridae; genus Scomber; species Scomber japonicus. Next base: position 29,339,488 of record NC_070582.1, on the reverse strand, counting down.
CCTCTAAAGGGGGAGTATCAGTTATTATTAAGTACTAGCATTAGCATGTGTAGCAGTGTGGTTGCTGTTGCACTTAATTATTAAAATCTTACATGGATGAATTCTTCTTTAAATGTTGCTAATATATCTTTATGGGGATAAATGTGCTCTACTGAAAACAGAACATTCCCCTTTCCAGAAAATGTTCCGTCTTTTAACAGGAACTTTGCCTTTTTAAAACAACGTTGCCTTTAGGGCTTCCGCTAGCTCCACTTCCTCTTCCTCTTCTTCTGTGAAAAAGGTACCATTTTTTCCTTTGTCTGTTGACTTCAGGTATTTTTAGCCATGCTAGCACATTGGCTGTAGAGATGGTAATGTCAGTCCGCTGGGTCGGACAACCCAGACAGAATATGTCAACAAATACTGGATAGACTAGAGAAATGTGTCACATTTATATCCACCTCAGGTTGAATTTAATACATTTGTCTGTTCGTCTTGTGCCACCAGCTAGACAAAACCTTAAATTTACTTTGGTTTGTGACCAATTACCTGTAAACTAATAACATTCCCATCACCCTCTGCTGTTCTTTGTGGTTACTACTAACATGACATAAAGACCTTAAAACAAGTGTTAAGTTTATTTAGATTAGCACCAGGGTTTAGTCTTGGTAACTGGTTGTAGAAATCTTCCACTATGACCACTGTTATAGAGAGGATTAAATGTAAAATTGCTTCATAGGAACAGGTGACATATAGACTGTGTCTGAAATCATTCCTTATTTACTATACAGTGCTCTACATTTAATTTCCACCATTTGATTTGAGTGTCTGAATGCTGTAAATATCTCGACCATATAGAACCCTCAAATATTCCACTATGGAACAAAAAAAATGTCCATGGCATGTCTCACAATGCAATGCTTCACATTTTAAAGATGTGAAAACTAGCATCACGTGACTCTACAGCTGATGGTGACGACACAAAATGATGATGATTAGTTAGTGCCTGAAATCTTGATCTGCTGCTCACTATTGAGTGAACTATTTAAAGTTTATTACATAAGGAGTGATGAATGAGTGAATAAGGGAGAGATTTCAGACACAGACAGTGTGGGAAAGAAGAGATCTTTAACAGAGTATGGAGCCTCTTGCTTTCCCAATTAGAGAAGCATTGATAAAAATGTTATGTTATACCTGAGCATGGTATCGACAGAAAATAAATAAAGATGTATCATTTTCCATGGACTTTAGAGCTGATTGACTACATATCTACGGCTTGTGGACCACCGTGTTTGAGCACTGTGTCTGACTGATTCCTGTGTCACGGAGGACAATATGAATTATTCATGACAGTATTTTGGTTATCTCATATTATAGCTGGTCATTACCGCTGGCTGTACAGAGCTTAGTCATTTTTTTTCTTTTTCTTTTTTCACTAATTGGTTTTTATATTGTCTTGTTTTTTAACCTTCTTATTAAAAGGGAGCTACACTGTGTTTGTATGAGTCACTGTCATGGATATTATGTTATCAAGGATATATATGATGTTGTCTGGTCATGAGAGATTATTACTAAATGTGCTTATTATTCTTATTATTTAAAGAAAACAAAAAGCAAGTGTAAAGTTAATGTATTATTACATTTTGAAAGTAAAGTTTGATCTACTTTCAGGTGTAAAATCTGCTCATAAGAAGAGAAGAAGTTTATTGAGTCGTGTGTGTGTGTGTGTGTGTGTGTATGTGTGTGTGTGTGTGTGTGTGGCAGGACTGGAGAGGAGTATTTTGTAACTTTGTTTGTGGTATTACACAGAAACAGAGCAATTACACAACAGAGATCGTAACACATAGCACATAGTTCCCTTCTCTTACCAGAAGTGACCACGCGGAGGGTCTTTGCCACCCCGGCCCACGGCGGTCCCAGACAGATGAAAGCTTTGATGTATTTGTCTTTCCAGGCCTGTGGCTGCTGGTTGAGGAAGTACAACGTGTACATGTTGCCCATACTGTGAGCGATCAGCACCACAGGCCCGCCGGCTTTCTCTGCCATCTCCTCTATCATCTTCTGCAGCGCGAGGAAATACTCTTTATTCTCATCTGGTAGAGGAGACAGGAAGAAGAGAGAAGATGAGGTAAACCAATTTCCTGCACTAGCCAATGTAATTCCCTGAATTTCCATTATATTTATTTGGAGAGCTTCCAAGATTTAATATTTGATTCCTTCCTGATGTGGTAATCAAGAGTGCTATACAGCCTGGACGCCAGCTGAAAAACAGCTTTATTCATTCTGACTTTGCTGCCTGTGATTCACCTTTCAAAATAAAACTAAAGCTAAATTTCCAATATTTATATCAAACATTTTTCTGGTTATATAGCTCATCTGGTTTGTGAGGTAGCATTGGAATCACTGGATAAAATATACATACAAAAACCATAAGAATGAAAAAGAGTGTATTTAAGGTTATGCAGATGACGGTTGAATATTCATGTGTTAGGGTGAAGGCTTAGGGAATGATTGTTGGTTGGGGCTGTGTGTGTGTGTGTGTGTGTGTGTGTGTGTGTGTGTGTGTGTGTGTGTGTGTGTGTGTGTGTGTGTGTGTATACTTACTGGGGGCTTTTCTCCAATCATAGGGAGCTCCTCTGACATCATCATCTCTGGTGTAACCCCACTCCACCATTGCCTGCACTATAGTAAAGAAATACATGCCTAGAAAACAGACACAAACACATAAGATGAAATAAAGCATTGTAGGTTTCAATCTCTTTGCAAAAACATGAGGACCAATTTAGTAACTTAGGATATTTTTGCCATTTCTCACTTCTCTACGGGGCTGTGTGTGCATTGAAACATGACTTTGTGTGTAACCTGGCTGGTTTTAAGCCTTTCAACTCACCCACACTACGTTTGCTTGGGTCTAGATACTCCACTGGATACGTCTGTCCGAACCCGGGGACACGGACTTCCACACCCGGGGGGGACGAGGTGGAGTGTGTGGTCCTGTTGTAGATCAGCCTGCAAAAAACACACACACACACACACGAACCGTCACAAGGATCATTTGACCAACGTGACTTCTGCTCCTGCGGTGAACCACACAAGCACAAATACATCCTACCACAAGGAACACTTCCCATTTTAAAATCACTCCTGTTCCACCACTTCACTCGTCTCGTGTGACAACAACTTTTCTAAGTCTGGTTTGTATAAAAATCCCTATGCAGATGTGAGAAAGATGTCTGGGTTTGTCAAGCAGAAGTGAACATCTGCAGGACATTTTTTCAAACCACGAGGACACTCTGGTTTCTAGATCACTGGATTTCATTTTCTATTCTTATTTCTAATCAGCATGTATTATTCATATGTTAACTAATGAGGGTTAAAACTCTTTACTTCACTCCTTCCTCAACTACAATGTATTTCATTAAACCTGTTTATTAGTGACTCAGACAGTTTTGATTTCGCTTTAAACCCATCTAGCTTGATTGGCCTAAACGTGTATGAACATGGCATCACTTTAATGTCCCACCCTCAAACCTTTAGTCCTTCTGCCTTTCAGCTTACTCAAGTCTAATCAGTCCTTTAACTTGAGTTGATTGCTGATGTTTCGAAAAAAGCCTGATTACTCACTTACTGTGGTTTCCTAAAGATGATGTAACATTTATCCACAGCTGTGGTTTGAGCAACACGCTCTTAAAACTTTGAAACTTTTGAAATAAGACATTAACACATCCTTCCTCTTATCATTAAAAGATGTATCCAGATGCAATAGATCACACAGTTGCTCAGTTTGTTGATTTAAAGTTACATAGTCTAGCTTAATGTTGATAACTGATTCTTAAGCAGGGTTAGGGTTTCAAATCCTGTAAATCTGCCTTAAAGCTTCAATTTTGACAGCTTTCATGTAATAGTTAAACCCTGGTAAAGGTGACTCCTCAGCTTTGAAAGATCACTTGTGGTTAAATAAAAATGTACTGAGTCATATGATGAGTTATGCGACCGTTGATGAGTGTTTCCACTCTTTACTTGTGTGCCTTTATTTTAAATTAACATAACAAGATATTCAAGATAAATAGTAAGATGTTATTCAAGAAACATTTTGATAAAAAAAACAGCACTGCAGGATATTTCAACATGTACATTTTGTGATAATTATTGCCCATTTGTACCCTTCTGGATACCAAGCTTATTTGTTCATAGTGGTATTCTTTCATTGTTTTCTACTATTTAAACAACTGTTCAATAGAGAAAAAGTGCTGAAATGCACTAAAACAGGCTCACTCAATATCTGACAAACAAGTCTTTTTTGTTGATTGACTGATGGAGACATAAAGTATCTCTCTGTCTCCTTCCTCACCTTGTTGATCAGTGTCCGTTTCAAAGGTCAGTTTGTTCAGTGTAGGTTGATAACTTTTCCCAGAAAGTCAACCAGGTCATTGAACTCATCTACCTACTCTCTCATCCTACTGATGCCACCTCAGGGTTCAGTTTTGGAATTTGCACCACAGTCTGTTTTTTGACCTATGTGGTTGCCTTTTACTACAGAACAAGACAGATATGCCAGTGGCTTTGTGACGCTGTACTATGAGCTAAATGTTAAAAAAAATCCTAAAAGGCTGTTAGCAGGAAAACATTTGCTAATTATCAGTAAACACAAAGTATAGTTGAAGCTGATGCTGACCAAAGTCATGTGGATTCATAATCTGGGCACCATGTATGTTTGTACCAAATTTTCTGACAGTCCATCCAAAACTGGCAGCCTTTCACATTGAGAGAAAACTCATCTTGAGTGTTGACAGAGAAGGATAAATTCATTACTGATTGATAGATATTCAGTAGATGACCCAACTGATTGCTCAGTGTAATGAGATAGACCCACACAAATGTGACGAAGTAACGCCCACATTATACCTTATGTTGTCTATCCAGCAGTCTATGGCTACAGGCACCAGCAGCTCCAGGTTGAGCCATAGAGTGAAGAAGGTGTCGGTCTTCTTGTAACAGATGTAATGCACCACACTGGGCTTATCCAGCTTCGCCTCCAACTGGTTTCCCAGGTCCCCCGGAACTGCAACGAGCAAAGAGAGTACATCAGCAACATCACTGACAAAAAAGCTATACTGGGGGTTTTTTGCCCAATATGACATAAATAGTTATTAACCAACACTTAAGAAACAGTGCACTCAACCAAAATCTGCTCACATGTTAGAAGAATATTCCATGCACAGCAATTTGGTGGAAATTGTGAAACTAATGAAATATTCGATTTTAATACAGTTTATTCATATTTCACAAAATTTACTATATATATCATGATTACACATGAACAAGTGACAACACTATTTTGGACCCTGTAATACTCAATTACGTCTGACTGCTCCTGTTAAAATAAGACTAGAAATTCTTCAGTTATTAGTTTAACATTCTGTCCTGTTCTAAAATATTTACAGGCCCTTCTGGTTGCCTCTGTGTGACACAACTCCACATGCTGTTTCTTACAGCTACAGTGTTCTACCGTTTGCGGCAGCCGATTGTAGGGATGAGTTTCAGTGTCAGTTCTATAGCAGTTTGTCGTCACTGTAAAAATGATATCACAGGATGCACAGTGAGTGTGAGGCACACACTATATCTCTTTCAGAGCCTTCATTGATTTGTGTGTTATAACACCAGTCCAGTATCTTTCACAGTGTTATTCAATCTGTGGGGACTTGGAGTTTGTAACAATAGCATTATGCTGGTGAGTAAGAATTTTGAAGAGACAAATCACCTTAATTTTGTGCAGAAAGAGACAATATCTTGCAAGGGCGCAACAGTGGCAAATGTGTTTCTTTTTAGGAGAACAATTACCAAAACACGTACTGTGAAAGAGATAACTAGGCCTGTCACGATAACTACTTTTGTTGGACAATATATCGTCTCAGAAACAATCGTGATAAACAATATTGTCATTTGAAGATCATTTTATACCACTGATATAATGATAATATAATAGCATAATAATGCAAGGGGGGGACAGTGAGGAATGGAGGCAACTACTTGCTTAGCCAATGTGACACAAATAGCCTCTTAGCTGCTAATATCATATCATAATAATGCAAGGGGGGGCGGGGGGTGAGATTGGAGAGTAGGCACTACACAGACTGCCATTATGGGCTGGGACAGAGTTATTTACCTTTAATTCCATATAAGCCTAGAGACGACTGGCTACATGTTCAAGGATTTTTCTTATCTTTAAAAAAAAACATTATACGGATAACACTTTGGATTTAGAGTATTACCTGGAGCTATGTTTGAACATGTGCACAGGTGTAAGCACATGCTGACACACTAGCTGTTAAAGCATATGCCCACACAAACACCAGTTGATTACTGTGGTTCAGTAACACAGACTCTTATCACCCAGTCATGTAGACATACAGAGGCTGTGGTTGTACCGTGACCAAACACAAGATAAGATACCTGCAAAGCAAAGACCCTTTAAATCAATGCAGGAGTGGAAGAAGTAGAGAAGGAATCACAAGATTATTTATATGACTTAAATTGAATTACACATAAATATGAAGTAGGGCAGAGCAATATATCTATGTCATGATATGAGACTATGGTGATATGAGATTGTAATGTAGTGATATGGTGTTGTCTTTTCCTGGTTTTAGAGAGTGTATCACAGTAGAGTGATGTCTGAACTTACCAAATTTACTGACTGTTGTAGCTGTTCTATTTACATTTACTCACTTTGTATACAGTATACATTACTGATGATTATTTATAAAAAAACGAATTCTGAATGAGTTTCAGTGTCAGTTCTATAGCAGTTTGTCGTCACTGTAAAAATGATATCACAGGATGCACAGTGAGTGTGAGGCACACACTATATCTCTTTCAGAGCCTTCATTGATTTGTGTGTTATAACACCAGTCCAGTATCTTTCACAGTGTTATTCAATCTGTGGGGACTTGGAGTTTGTAACAATAGCATTATGCTGGTGAGTAAGAATTTTGAAGAGACAAATCACCTTAATTTTGTGCAGAAAGAGACAATATCTTGCAAGGGCGCAACAGTGGCAAATGTGTTTCTTTTTAGGAGAACAATTACCAAAACACGTACTGTGAAAGAGATAACTAGGCCTGTCACGATAACTACTTTTGTTGGACAATATATCGTCTCAGAAACAATCGTGATAAACAATATTGTCATTTGAAGATCATTTTATACCACTGATATAATGATAATATAATAGCATAATAATGCAAGGGGGGGACAGTGAGGAATGGAGGCAACTACTTGCTTAGCCAATGTGACACAAATAGCCTCTTAGCTGCTAATATCATATCATAATAATGCAAGGGGGGGCGGGGGGTGAGATTGGAGAGTAGGCACTACACAGACTGCCATTATGGGCTGGGACAGAGTTATTTACCTTTAATTCCATATAAGCCTAGAGACGACTGGCTACATGTTCAAGGATTTTTCTTATCTTTAAAAAAAAACATTATACGGATAACACTTTGGATTTAGAGTATTACCTGGAGCTATGTTTGAACATGTGCACAGGTGTAAGCACATGCTGACACACTAGCTGTTAAAGCATATGCCCACACAAACACCAGTTGATTACTGTGGTTCAGTAACACAGACTTATCACCCAGTCATGTAGACATACAGAGGCTGTGGTTGTACCGTGACCAAACACAAGATAAGATACCTGCAAAGCAAAGACCCTTTAAATCAATGCAGGAGTGGAAGAAGTAGAGAAGGAATCACAAGATTATTTATATGACTTAAATTGAATTACACATAAATATGAAGTAGGGCAGAGCAATATATCTATGTCATGATATGAAACTATGGTGATATGAGATTGTAATGTAGTGATATGGTGTTGTCTTTTCCTGGTTTTAGAGAGTGTATCACAGTAGAGTGATGTCTGAACTTACCAAATTTACTGACTGTTGTAGCTGTTCTATTTACATTTACTCACTTTGTATACAGTATACATTACTGATGATTATTTATAAAAAAACGAATTCTGTAAATATTTTTATGAAAGCACTAATAGACATCCTACAATATTGTCACAATATCGAAATGTAGGCATCTACATATCGTGATATTTGATTCCGTCCATATCGTCTAGCACTAGGTGTTCTGTTATTGAGCGTATAGCAGGAAATACTTTCTCAGTATCATAACAACTTAATTGCCTGCAATGCTGAGAGTCACTGTCATATGATCAGGTTGCTGTAAACACACTGCACCCATTCAGTAGAAAAACAACCAGCATGTCTATACACACACTGTTCAGATGTGCACTTAATGTGGCAAACACATGTTAAAAATCAATATATGCTTTCTTTTCTTGATAATATAGCCTACTGAATTTAGCAGTGTACGGTCGCCCTGTTTAAAGCGACAATGATTGCTCGGAACCGACGATACAATATGACACATTTTCAGGACTAATTGACTGTTTTTCAATATGGAACAAATATAACGCCGAAAGTAAAAGTACATATAAGTACAAGAGTCGCAACAGATGTGGTCATGTGGACAGCCCGGTGCACAGTACTGTCTGCGCCGAACTGCAGGGTGTTTTGGTGGTGGGAAGAAAACAGGACTGACAGGCCAAACGTACAAAAGTAATAATATAATCGAATCACAATCAAATTAGATGAATATGTGTGTGCCGAATTAAGAACTGACAGAGCAGCCGTTATAAAAACATTGAATGTTATTTTGAGCTTTAACAGGACGTCAGCAATAAACAAAAGTTAGATAAATTGGTCAAATTGTCAACGGAGTTTGGTAGGATGAGGCTAGCTGTGGATGAGCTGAAGCGAGAAGTTGCGCAATTATTTTGCAACAGATGCGAAGGCGAAGAAAAATGATCAACAAGGTAAAACAAGTGAGGAACACTTACTGAGGACCACGGGGGGTCTTTGGGGCTGACAGGACTTGTCGCCGCCGCATTTCTCCAGAGGTTTCCCGTCGCTCCTTACCGCCAACAGCAACAACAACAAGCCGACTGGCAGCAGCGAGGAGCGGGCGGTTATCCGTTGCCAACCCGCCATGCTCCTGATGTCTCATAGCCACACGGGCATCGTTGCCTGGTCGGTGTGCGAAGACCTGCAGCGGTGTTTTCCTGTGTTGTTATCTTTGACTAGTTCACCAAACGTGTGTTGACGATGATAAGCGAGCAAGAAGATGACGATCACGAGACTCCACAACAGATCACAGAGCAATCCACCCGATTTCAGCCAGCAGTCTGAAGTCATCGACCTCAAAGAGATATTTGTACTCGATCTAATCTAATCACATGACACACGTGACTCTTTTGTGATATAGGAAACTTTATTTTAGTGGAAACATTCCCATCAATTTGGCACTACAGTATAAATATCCTCATCATTCCTTATTATCAGTTTTCATGTGCATAGCAGCTACAGTAGCTATACTGTATGTGCTCTAAGAATATAACAAATGGTGAACACGATTTTATACAGATAGGCTATCTAAAAATATTTGAAATCTGAATAGAAATATTATACTGACACCATACACAGTAAAAACAGCCTGCTGATGAGGTTCTTATAATTTATCTGAAGTATTGATTACAGTCACACACCCAAAATGAAATATGTCTTGTGGGATTGGTGTATATGTATGTTTCCTTGATAAAACAATACATTGATTATTAGAATTCCTATTAGTATGTAATTACTTTTATTAGTATGAACACCATGAACACCATACATCCCATCATTATCATTATCGTCACCATCAAATATAAGGTAGATGCATCAAAACACTGACATATTACAAAACTCTCTGCTCAAAATCAGAAAACAACAGATCAGGGTCAAATCCATAGTTCAGCCTTTACTTCAGATAAGACCGTCATGTTTATGGGCTGGAGGGTCAGGGTTAGATAACTTGCTAGTCCAGATTGGGTTGGAGCTGTCGCACTTATTAGAGCTGTGAGTGCTGGTTAAAGCTGGACTAAACCCTGGGTTTCACCTGTTGAAGCTACATATGTGCAGTTTTCTGCTTGACACTTGAACAGACTCAAAAGTCAACTATGTAAAAATCCAGCACTCTGTGTTTTTTAGTTTCTTAAACGTTTAAATGCTATTGTCTGCTATTTTTTATAAGACCTGACATCGATCTCTTCGGGCATTTCTGATTTGCCCTCCATGATGTCTTGGATTTGGTTGAGCACCTTTTCGTGGAACACGATATCCAAGTGGGGCAACCCTCTGAACTCTGTTACATGGACGGGCTGCTCCTGCTGCCCCGACCAACGTTTGCAAAGACCCATGCTATGGCTGTCCACTGTGTCATCCCCATCGGCGTAAACGTAATCCACTGGGTCTGCATTAGGATACTCCTCATCGTAAATGTACGTTACCACAGTTGGCAGTCCTACTCCATACATACACCACACCTCAACACCAGGCGGTTGGAGATCACCGGTCAGATTCTTGGTGTCTTCCCACATGTGCCTGAAACCAACAAAAGGGCAATGGGTTTATGAAATTGGATTGGTACTGGGACCAAGACTTTAAAGCCCAGTGTGGTGCTGAAAAGACATGTCCAGATTTTCTCATCTTTCTATGAACAAAAATACATCAGAAAAATTCCATACATAGGGCTTTAAAACTGTTATTCTTTCTAAGAACATGTCTACAACTGCAATGAAATTATGTAGACACTGCACACTTATCTGCGCCTACAGCACTCATTTACATAGCTGACCTGGTTTCTGTTTGTACTGTAAGAGGTAAAACTGATCATAGATTATCACTGCTTCTGTACTACTACTGTGCAGTACTACTACAGTACTACTACTGTACAACCACTGTACTATATACTACAATTCTGCAGAACTCAAAAAGCACTGATATTTGACTCAGTAAGAAGGACTCTTACAATGATCATCTGAAAATGAGTTGGGCAAGAAAAAGCTGAAGATGCAAGTTTTTGTGCTTTTGTCTTGTTAAACTTAATCTTGAGCGATACCATTAAAGAAGAGGTTTAAAATGTTCAAGTCTGTCTTGAAGCTACTTTCTGCTGTGAGATTGTGGGGTGTTTGAGACGAAAGCTGACAATCGTGAGAGAATGGTAAAATATTTGGTCATCGGTACAAAACAGCGTCCTTTGGTGAGCAAAGATAGCCAATGTCAGAAATTTAAAACCAAATTCTCACAGTGTGATAGCCGACAAACCAATCAGAATACACCGAAACATAAAGAAACTTCCCCCACTGCTTACACTGTAAGTGTATTATGAGGGGATCTTCTAATGGTCAGTATGAACAGGAGGAATAATTACAGCAAGCAAAACCTGTTTATTTGGGCACCTGATTGTTTAAGACAGACTTGAAAAATGATGAACCTGTCCTTTAGGGTTCTTAGTTACCAGCCGTCCTCAAAATTGATGTCTGTAAAGAAGCGCTGGTAGTCCTGGTTAGTGTAGTTGACAGTTGGCGTGGAGATGAAGACGTGGTCCTTCGGCCAGTTCTCCTGAGATGGCACCATCCAGGGATTAGTTGTTGTCATCCTCTGCTCCTCACGGATCTTGATATTGGAAATCATTGGGATGCCGTCATTTTCACCTAGAAAAGCAATATCCAGTTACTAACCTCTTCTGCTGTATTGTACTGTACTGTATTCCATTCTAAGTACTTTGCCATCACCTGATGCCATGACTCTCATTGCTTTAACAGCGCCCCCCCATGGCGCTGCCAGGGAAATGAAGCCCCTGATGTACTTGTCCTTCCAGGCCTGAGGCTGGTGGTTGAGGAAGTAGAGGACGTAGTGGCAGCCCATGCTGTGTCCCAGCAGGAAAACAGGTTGCTGGTACTGATCATACATCTGTTCCACCAGCTCCTGCAATCTGATGAGATACTCTTCATTCTCATCTGTTGGATGAGGGAGAGTGAAGTCAGGACACAAAATCTGCATTTGTGTGTGTGTGTGTGTGTGTGTGTGTGTGTGTGTGTGTGTGTGTGTGTGTGTGTGTGTGTGTGTGTGTGTATGTGTAATTAACTTTATCATTAATCATGATCCTCATTGTCATCATCTGTATAAATAATGATACAGCGTTTGGCCTGGCTGTATCAGAACAAATGAGATGAACGCAACATTAGCAATGACTTGGAGTTGTGTTTCTGTCCATCTGTAGAATGCAAGTCCTATATTCACTCTCTTTTTAGCTCTGTCTTGGTCTCTAGCTGCTAGATTTTTTACTTTTTTTTCACCAATTAGTTGCTAAATGTCTGACTTATGTAATACCAAAAAAATCAGTTTCAGCATCTTTCAGCTCATTGTTTTTATTTTACAGCCTCAATCTCAGCCGTAGCATGCTTTTGTTTTAAAGAAAAAAGGCTCAGATAAACCTATCATACACTACCTTTTTACTTGTTGGTAAGGAGCCAGATGTTTCCCTTTATGAGTTGGTGCAGACTAAAAACAGAGCTAGAGATAGTATTGGACTTACATCTGGCTGATGGTCAGAAACACTCCAAATGAACACAAACATGCTCATTTTGTTCCATGTGTAAATGCTAAAGTGTAAGTAGGTGAGTGTTTGCTAACATATTTGCCATAATTATCAGTACTTTATTTGATAATATTTTGGTTAATCATGTGTTTATAGGTTGCTCTGCTGCCCCCAAATGGCCAAATAAAGCCAATTAATGCAGCTTTAATGTAAATATACTGATTAGTGGATCAGTTTTGTATAAAAGGCCTTTAGAAATCACACAGTTTTTCAGTTTCTCTTGTGGTTTTTGATTTAATTTGATTGTTTGTCTCATCAAGGAAACAGCCCACACACCATGGGACATTATTATTTAAAAAGTCAAGCTGAGTTGGTCTGAAGGCTCCTTTTCCTGTCTGGTATACTGTTCACTCTCAGGAACATGTGCACAGTATCAAACCTTTTCATTTCCATATTCTCTCAAGATAAACTGCTCATTTTCCACTGTTGAGTTGTGTTACAGCTATGTGCTAGATATATTGTATGAGCAAACAGTTATAGTGTGTGTGTGTGTGTGTGTGTGTGTGTGTGTGTGTGTGTGTGTGTGTGTGTATGACGGTGCATGTGTATTTTTGCTACTTACTCGGAGTTAATCTCCAGTCGTATGGTGCCCCTCGGACTGTCTCATTACGAATGTAGCCTACATTGACTAAATGTTGCACCATAGTGTAAAAATAACCTGTAAAACACAGCAGAAGATTCCATTTATAACAGATCACAGTCTAAACTAGCTTGGTACAAAGTTATTAGGCTACAAATTTCAAAGATATTTAATGCTGGAACGGAACTGTTAATCTTTTTCATAAAAACAAACTAGTGTCATGTAATGCATGAGAAAATCCGTTTCTCTCACCAGCCAGTTTGTTATGGTCAAGGAACTCAATGGGATAGGTCTGCCCAAATCCTGGCACCCGAACCTGCACCCCTGGTGAGTTGGAAGACCGCCGAGTCGTCCTGTTGTAAACAAGTCTGGACACGCACATTCATGTCAGTCTAGTTGAGCGAAAACATGAACACAATGTGACTCTTATAACACCTGGAATAGCACAAAAATATTTTGGTTCTCCCAATGTAACTGTTAGATGCTGTAACAACTTCTTAGACCAGACTAAGAGATTCAGTGCAGCAGAATAACAAAATCCTGGATTCTTCATTATGAGTAGTAATCTTAAAATCTGAGGGGAGATTGCAAAGTGTAAATATGACAATCAAGATGTTCCACTTCCAAATACAGCTGGAAAAACACTGAGGAAACATGACATAATCAACTGTATGTCTCAAGGTAGTACAGACATGAAGGGTCAGTCATTGTTACCTGATGTTGTCAATCCAGCAGTCTACACCTATAGGCATGAACATGTTGAGGTCAATCCACAAGGGGAACCAGTGCTTAGTTCTCTTGTAGCACATCCAGTGGACCAGTGTCGGCTTGTCTAGCTTAGCCTCCAGACGGTTCCCCAAGTTACCTGGTACTGGACACCCAAAGGGATAAGGAATGGGAGGTTAAATAATACTCTCAGTCAATGATTATAACCAATAACAGGTTAACGGAGCTAAGGCATGAGTGTATTAAGTGGGCTACATAGGCCACGAGGGTCCCTCAAAACAAGCCAATAAAAAATATGAAGCCCTCTGTACATATTTAAAGCTGCATTTATTGATGTCTTGGGCCACTTGAGGTAGTGAAATCAGCTGTAATGCAAATACTGAAATACAATCAACCTTGTAAAGTTGATATGGTGCACATGTTATATTTGCATCTGTACACATCCAGCAGACATGGTGTAACATTAGCATTCATTTAGATTCATTCCTCTGGCTAATTCCTAGAATAGTATCTGGCTCTTTAACTGTCAAAAACAGCTGCCTGCTGCAGCTGGAAAGAGGTGAAAGGTACTAAAAACCTCCATATGCTGAGGGGGAACTGCAGAGTTTCAAGTTACACATAGTCATTTGATTTGTTGTTAACATAAATCATTGGTTGGTGCAGCTTTATCCGGGTCTGTTTTTCACAGTTTGCACCCTCTGTAAGAAAGAGACTGTGTTGGGAATGATTTAATGGGAAAGACCAACAAAATATACTTGGACCAGCTCTGCAACCAAAACACTCCTTCCTTTCATAACAGCAGCTGAAGATTTTGGTCAATATTCATCATCATATCTGCTAAGAGAAATTTTGTGTCAGTTAGTTGCTATACTGCATTTTTTTACAACATCTTGCAGAATGTGTGACATTACAATATGTCCAACTGTGTTGTAAATTGTTTATTTTGACCCAACAGGTTTTATCTGTGCTCCGTCAAATATTGGCAGGTGATTTCTCAACTTCCCGGACATGGAGAAACAGTCCAGGTGATATCGACGAATTAAGACATACACCTCAACTTTGTCCAAACTGTCCTCTATTGTGTTTTTGTCGTACGTGTTGTCACAATAACTATATAGACCAGAAACCAAAACTTAATTGACTGCTGTTCACTGGGAGGCTCCTCTACAGTAGACCATGTGTGTTTAGATTCGGACGATGACCTTTTGACTGCAAACAGTGAGTCATAAGCAGTGGGAAGAAAAAATGACCTGTAGTCTTTAAACAAGTGAAACTTCAAAGTCTAATGATGTCAGTGAACACAAGCTGACTGATATGAATGACTAACTGTAACCTTTGTATATTAAAGTCAGTGTCAAACATAGTGACCACTATAGAGGATGACCCACAGATGTAGACGGCAGCACCGACTGAGCATCAGATGGTAATGTAAATAGTTTCAATACACTATATAACAAATAGGGGGAGTGATGCATTATTTCACTGTCTCTTGGTGTTACAGGTGCTTTGATCATTTTATATTACTGTATGTAGTATTTTGAGGGTTGTTGTATATTATCTGTAGATTTTAATATTTACAATGATAAAATGTGTATAATATAAACAACATTACCATCAGTCATCAGTCAGATCACAATACATTGGTATCAGTTATACATGGAAAACCTTTCTAGTGTTTATTAAAGTACATTTTAAAGTCAATGAGCTGTTTACTTGTTAGATGGTCTATAATGTACAGAATTATAAAACAATAAAACCACACTATTAGAAGACCTTGTAATTAAAGAAAGTAGAAGGACACGTAAGTATCATTGAGTAAGTCTGGTTAAGTCTCACTTGCTCTATTTTCAGTCACCATTGTGGCAGCAGGAAGTGACCTAATGGCCTCTTATTGGACTGGCAATTAATAAAATTAAGGTAGAATCATGAGAGAGGGACAGACTACACCTTACCCAAAATGGGTCAGGGGCCAAATTCTTGTCAGTGAATGCCTTCAACAGTGTAACAGGCAATAATACAACTGAGCAGGGCCAGCACAGCACAAAATGACCACTGGATCATGTTTTGGCCTTTCGTGCCCTGTTATCTATTTCGGTCATAGCATGACTTTTCAGAGGAACAGACACACAGACAGTAAATTTCAGGGTCAAATGTGCAGAGTACGGTGTGCAACCTCACTGATAACCTGGACATCAATGCACAAACACACATCCAGATAGACAGATGTCTGTTGTATCTACTGCCCTTCATTACATCTTGTTTCATCCACTATCTGTCATGTGCAGTTTTTGGCTGAAGGTTTAATTGATTAAAAGCAAATGATTTCAGGAATAAACAACAAGTAAGTGCAACACTGAAATAACAAGTGGTCTTAAACTTTAAGCCCTTTTCAACACAGGGCCTCAAGATGAGAAAATAAGCTTAAGCCCCTTGTCAGTTAATATTCTACTTGAGTATATTCCCAAATAGTCTAGATTGTCCCTTAAAATTGGACAAACCAGAGAAAATACCTTAAGCTTAGAGTTTTCAGTGCTCCAAAACTTTTCCTGGTCCGTTATCATGCAGGTTTTAGATTATGAACATGCAAAAACTCTTACCTATAATGAGTGGTGGAGTGCTGTTACTTGGTACTTTGTTTTTGGCATCGGGAGGGAAGACGACGTTGACGATCCAGAAACCTGAGGAGTGATGAAGCCCCAGTAGAAAGGCAACCAGCAGCACCGAGCAGAAGCGTCCCGTGGATCCCATCTTTCTCTCTCAGCCAGCTGTGCTGTCCGACAGCGCTGCGTCTCTCTCTCTGAGAGCTACTGGAGGCGGAGGCAGAGGCGGGCCGGCCACAAGAAAACACGTCAGGTCAGACCACAGTGTGTTATATTACCTGTCCCAGTGGAAAAACTCTTCAATCAATCCAGTCGAAGAGAATAACACCTAACTTAACAAGCTCGGCCTATTAGTGTGACTGAAGCCTCCTGGTTTACAGTGATGATCGCACACAAGCAGGCACATGGACAAATAGCCAAAACTTGTAGTTTGCCCTATTGATTCTTACAAATTACACGTATTTATTGACACAAAAGAATGTAAATGATTGACCATGCGGGGACTGACAAGAGGACACTATTCAGGCCTTTTTGTGCAATTTTATTGACAAATAAACAAATAGTCAAATATCCAGCACCCCTTTATGTATCTTACCTTTCTGGTTATGGTCGCTTTAAATTGGCATTAGGTCTATGGAAGTGGTAGGAAAAGTGTGGCCTGCGGTCCAAATCAGGTCTCCGAACAAAAATAGTTGGCCCTGTAATAAAAGCTGAAGTTTCCCCTTTTATAGATTTAAATACTCACTGGCCTCTCTATTAGGCAAACATGTGCAATCTAATTAAATCCAATACAACAGCTCTGCTTTAAATTCTAATTTTATTAAGTTAATACATGTTCAGTTTTTGTTGACATGGTCAGGAAGGTGATAATTGAGTGGGATAGTGGGAGATGGTGATGTACTAGGGTACATTATATTGAATGGTGTTCCTAATATTTTGTCTACTCCATTAACATACATGATATAAAATATTAGGAACACCATCCAATATAATGCACCTCAGTATGCCACCACTACTTAGTACAACTTCAGTAATAATATACTGTTTTATGAATCAGTTTTATTCCTTCTATATGTCAAAATGATGAAAACTCTTAGGGGATGAGGATGTAACCAATAGGTATTTTAACCCAAACCACACCAAGGAGATAGCAGAGACAAGGTTTTTAGGTAAACAACAATTATAAATATATGCAGGAAACCTAAAGAGTAATTATAGGAAAAACAAGGTATGTGAGCAAGTGATGAACCATGTCAAATGTCAGGAAGAGCTACAGGCCAAAATACAATACATCAGGGCACAGTGTTCATGAGCTGGCGGTCCAGGGGTGAGGGGTGGAGTTCCGGGGGAAGACCCACTCTACACAAATGCAAAAGGATGGTGAAATTACACACACACACACACACACGCACACACATACAACTAAAGATAAAGTACAAGGTGCAAACACAGCAAACAACAAACAAAACTTACACCCACAAACCAATATACACCCACGACCACCTTCCTGCATCATGTTCTGGTCAATAATACACACAGATTATAGGTAAACTTATCTCATATATATAATAAAAATAAAATTATATGTAAAATTCGATATAATTTTATTGTACAATTTCAAAGACACTTAAAGGGAAAGTCACCTAAAAAGTAACAGATTATTCCTTCATTCTGAGCTTTTATAATAACTTTTCCCAAGGATATACTGCTGTATATAATTTCACTAAAATCTGAGACTTTAAAGGCAGCGTGTCAACCAGAGTATAACACAGCAGATTTAATTATTGATCTACAAACCTGTGTAACTTATCACTATTACTAGAAAGATACTTACATTAAAATAATGTTTCTTAAGGAGGTGATGGCTTAAGACACATCTCACATAATTTGGAGGGGCTGTGGCTCAGGAGGTAGAGCGGTCATCCTCCAATTGGAAGATTGGCGGTTCAATTTCCGCCTCCTCCAGTCCACATGGGCAAGAATTACCCTTTGCTGTGTATGAATGTAAATGAATGATTAAATTCCCCCTGACTAGAAAGGCTCTATATAGTACTCTGATGAGCAGGTTGTGGTAGCCATCAGTGTATGAATGTGTGTGAATGCTTTGAGTAGTCACAAAGACTAGAAAGGCGCTATATAGTACAGTCAATTTACCATTTATAGCATCAGGAATTGTTGTAAATCTGTCATGCTTATATTATCACCTCATGAAGAAAAGAAATATTAAAATAAAGCATCTACTAACACTTAGGTCAATGACACTTTCAGTTAATGTAATCATCCAGTCAGTCAAGTGAAGAATATCAGTCTGAAAAGGAGTCTTGAAAAAATATTTTATTGTTAATAAAATGTGTTGACAACACCAGTACATCATCTACAAACATTTTATCTCAAGATAAACTAGGGGCAAAAAAATAAATAAAAATGATAAAACAGAAAAAAAACAGATGGTATGAACTTAATTGAGCCAGCAGCACTTGCCGTTTTTTCAATTTGGCATCAGAGAAGCTCGCCATCTGTCACATTACTGAGGTAGTGTATGAAAAACATTTAACAGGTCAATCATTAACATTTGTAGAAACTAACAGAACACAACAGCCCAAGTTTGGGAACATACTGACAATAAACAAAGAAATGACATCAGTATATTAGATCACAACCCTGATCTGTTATTTCATCCCAGACTAGGGCTGAGCGATATATATCATTATCCTATCTATATCTAGATATAAACGTGCAGGATATTAATATCGCAAAAAGCAACGACATGGACAATTTCAATTTTTTATTTCAATTCAGCTTAAGACAGTTATTGGTCTGTGGTGATTAATAAACTGTTTTTCTTTCTGAACTGAACTGTAAGGTCCATTTGGTATTATTATGCTGTTCTGTTTAAGAATGTTTCATTTTCACTGTTGTTACACTTTAAATTTCAAACAAATGTGAAATCATATATATAGTCATAGTCATATCGAGATGTTTGGCTTCAATATCGAGATACGATCATTTGTCCATATCGTGCAGCCCTATCCAAGACAAATTCAAACTTAACGCAACTTATTATACAGTGAAATAAAACAGAGATGGCAACCTCAAATGTGAACCTTGATTTCCTGGAAATCTGCTCTGAGTACGTAGATCACTCTGAAATACTTCATAAATAAAGCTCCTTGTTTATTCAAACTATAAGAATAAGAATTAGCACCGTCAACATTAAACCATAACTGTCAAAGTGTTACTAACAGTAAAATGAGTAATACAGTAATATGAAGGGAAAAAAAAAAAAAACTTGATAGTCATTTTGACAGTGTACAACTTGCATACAGTTAATTGTGATCTCATATTTTACATCCATTTACAAAGTTGTAGCTATTAGAAGAGTGTATTTCATTTCACTTTGTGGACACTTACGTACAACAGTTTCAACTCAATTATGGATTGTTTTCTTCTATGTGAGCCGCTGTTACACGTTCTGTGTTTTATCCATGACTCACAACAGCTGAACCTCTCCAGTGTTTCACTAACAGAAGGCTACTCGCTTATGTGGACTCTGATGTATCTTTTCAAACCTTCAAGTCATGTCCGAGTTTGAAATCCCATCTACGAGTTTTGCAATGACACAGTTTCTCACCTGTGTGGACTCTCGTCTCTAGTTTTATTGCTGCCTGCTTACAGAATGAATCTTTTCCCCGTTAGTGTTACATGTGTGTGTGTCTGTATCTTCTCACCTGTGTCTGTACTTCTCTGCTTTTTCAAGAAGGTCATCTGAAAATGTTCTCACGGGTGTTCCAGGACCCTCACCTTTAATTGCACCTTTAATTTGCTAAACTCACAGCGTGTTACATGAGTAAAGCTTCTGTGTGTGTCTGTGTGTGTGTGTGTATGTGTGTCTCCCACAGGTGTTGCAGGGGATGTGTGGACTCTCAGCTGTGTGTGGAATCTGGACTTTTCCCACAAGTGTCACATTAAAGACACAGTTTCCTGTATTTCTAGTTGATCCCGAGTGTTTGCCTCCTTTATGATCTTGGCTCTCAGTGATATGAGAGTTTTGAGAGAGGAGCTGTTCCTCTCTGTTTGGCTCTGGTACCACTGAGATTTAACTGCAATGTTCTTTCTCAACTGGGCTCTTGATTTTCATCAGGACTCAAATCCAGAGTCTGATCCTCGCTGTTGTCGCTATCCTCACAAGCGGGAGTCGAGTCAATCTCCTGCTACAGTATGTTTTCCCTCCAGACTGACACAGAGTTCCTCCTCTTCCTCTTTAATCTGTGGAGGCTTTGGCTCCTCTTGGTGCAGACCGGAGTTGCTCACCTGGTTATGGAGGTGCTGGTCAACAGGGACTTCCCCCTGTTCCTCTTCCTTACACACAGGCTGCTGTGGGGTCTCTGCAGGGATAACAATGGGGAAACAGTTAAGAAAAAAATCCATTATAAAAGGTTAAAAAGAATTCATTAATGGCATAATCAATGGCCTCTTAGCTGCTAATGTGAAGTGTGGCAATATTGAGGTCAAAAAATGATCAAGGTCATGTCCATGTATCATATGATAAGTCCATATATAGACATGATGATGTTGATAATTACATTATTGTACTTATTTTGCTTATGAGAACAGAAAAAAGGGCAATTTCACTAATATTTCTCCATCCAGACCATATAAGATCAGGTCAAGATCAAAACCCACTATACTCAGACTTGTCAAATGTGGAATTTCTGCTGAAAAAAAAAGAAGTAATAAACTAAAATACAAAAAAAGTTGAAGCTACGCACCTGGCACCACGGCCTTCTTCTCTTGAAGGGGATTGAGGCCCTCTGTCTTCCTCTTTTCACATAAGTCCTTAACTGGGTTGATGCCGTACATGTCCTGAATGGAGTAGAAGGTGTTCTTGCTCACCATCCCCATGTTCATATATTTGAACAAGAGGGCCACCTTTGCGTACGTGTTGCCGGACAAAAAAATGTTGGTAGACAACAGAAAATCTCCGGCCTGCATCCCAAACTTCATGACGGGCTGAGAATTCCAACTCCACAAGCTGTGTCCATTGGGGCAGATCTAAGAGTCAAATAAAAATAATTATTACAATATGGCACAAACAGCACTGGCTTTCACTAGAAATAAGCGTTTTTATGCGACTGCCATTGTCGAGACTTACCCACTCGATACTCGTAGCTGTGCCCTTGGACGTGATGTTGATCTCAAAGGGGGCGACGTGATTGCACATGACACCAGTCTTCAAAAGGCCTGTACATTTATCCACAGGCAGGGTCAGAAACTTCGCCAGTTGTCTAAGGCAGTTCTCGTACACTATTGAAGCTCGGGCACCTATGATGTCATCTTCGCTAAGCACATGCTTTTTTCCCGGGAAAACGGGTGCCGGATTACAGGGGGACGGCTCATTGGGAGGCTTTTTATGTGCAGGTTGGTCATGCGCAGTCCCGCCGATTCTAATGATTCGATATCGTGTCGGTCCTTTCTTCAGTGTTCCACCCAATCTGTTGAGACACAACATGAAGAGATGTGTGTAAAACAAACTGTTAAAAAAACCACACAACCGCCACGCAGCATCAGCAACCTAAAAACTGACCGATAACACACCGTATACAATTTGGTGGACGATCCTCTTCATCAGAGCTGTCATCCGTCTCTCCATCATCATCCTTTTCATGGGAGAATGGAGAACTTTCATCTGCCCAATCATTTCTGTAAAGAAGGGCGTATTCAGAAAACAATCATTTCTATAAAGAGCACACTAAATATTAATAAATGTCATCAGGAAGTTTTACTCACACACTGTTCAAGGGGTCATTCAAATCATTTCCCTCCATATCCTCCTCAGCAAAGCTCATGTCATGTAAGCTGTAGAAATAAAGACATTAAAAACATATAAATCATGAATACAGTATGCAAAATAGACCTGGGCAATAAAACGATAGCGCTATGTACCAGTGATATACACCTGATCAATAGCAATAAGGAAACTGTTCAATAGAATCTGTTAAGAACATCCAGTATTGTTCTTTACATCACACATATGGAGATATTACATAAAAAAACATTAATCAGCAACTTTTTCTTTGTAATCAAACATATTAGGATGCGATGCAATGACTTGCCTGTCTGTCCCATTAGAATCACCAATGTTAGATGCTGCTGGAGCCGTGACTTCATAAGGTTCTCCTCTCGTGGCTGTTAATGCGGCGGGAGCTTTCTCATAGCTGAAAGACACAGCAAACAACAAGAAAATAACAGCTATGTGACACAGGCGCTAACCCCAGTAATACATTCTGTTATGTACTAAGCTGCTGGGAGGATTGGCCTGGACAAACATATCAAAATAAATAAAGATTAGCGCGACAACATCAACAACAGTTCAACTATAAGCATGATTTTAGTCATGGACAGTGGTACATGGACTAGGTCTGTCACAATAATTATCGACTTATCGTACAATAACGTAATTAACAACATCATCATGTCTATATATCGACTTATGATATGATACTTGGACATGACTTTGATCATTTTTGACTTCAATATTTCCACACTTCACATTAGCAGCTAAGAGGCTATTACTGTGTAAGTCCTGAGTGGAGACTGTAGAAGCAGCAGAGCCACTAATATGGAATTAAATGTGAATAACTCTGTCCTGACCCATAATGGCAGTCTGTGTTTTTACAGAAGCATAGCTCCCACTCTCCAATCCCAACCCCCCGGCCCCACCCCTTTTCATTATTATGCTATTATATTATCATTATGTCAGTCTCAATAATATCATTTATCGCGATAATTTCTGAGACAATATATCGTCCAACAGAAGTAGTTATCGTGACAGACCTGACTCAAAGCATTTTACAATAAAAGTCAACATTCACCCATTCACACACTCACTCACTCACTCTCACACACACACACACACACACACAGCTGGCAAAGGCTGCCATGCAAGGTGCCAAATCTAACACACATTCATACACACTCACTCACACACTGGTGCAGCCATCGGGAGTAATTTGGGGTTCATTGTGGGGCCCAATGCACTACATGTAGCTATAAATGGAGGCTGTTTGGCCACAATGAAAAAAAGAGTAGAAAAAAACAATAACAAACTACATTGCACCCTTTTTGTATAAAAATGGAGCAAGTAAACAATATTTGACCCCACTAATAGATGCTGCACAGTTTGGTGATGTTAGTTGTTGGCTGATATGAGCTCTAAAGCATCATTTTTTAGCAGATGTGAGCTCATCTTTTGGGTCCAATTAATACAGATAACTTCTAATTTTGGCACATAAATGTTAAGATTGTGTACATGTCACAGCAGCATTGATACAGGGGAGGGGAAAGTTGAGGTTACTTGTGTTTCTCATGGCCGTGCTCTATCTAAAAGCTATCATTTTATACTGGTGGTTTTATTTACATGTCCAGCAGAAAACAAGCAACTTCTGCGTCACTCTGGAAACATTTGTCGTTCATCAGTGATTTCCATTTGTGGAAGGCCATCCCGATGTTGATCCTGGTTCTCTGCCGCCGCCTGTCCCGACTCCGTTTGGCTTCTTCGTATTTTCGCTTTTTGGCCGACGACAACAAATGACGCTCCCACGCTTTTTCTGATGCCATATAATAAGTGTGGTCCTCCATTTCGGGAAAAAAAAAAACAGTTTCTTCAACTTGTCACAACACAAAACGCTTAGCAAACATCAGCAACCTCTTCCTCTTCTTTCTTCTTCGGGTACATTTGCACTACCTACTTCTTCTCCTGTGGTGTTTAATGGCGTTTGTTATCTATATTGTCGCATTACTGCCACCTGCTGGAGACAATTAACCCTGACTTGTAGTTTTCCTATCAGCCTCCTTCGTGTCCTTCTTTTCTGACCGATATCTTATGTAATGTAGCTTTGTAATGTATATAAAATCTTTTCAGGAGGTCCTTTGTACCTTTGTGTCTTCTTCTTCTTCTTAATATAATATATTTTTTGTGTATATTTTGGTTAGTTTTATAACTTTTAGGGTTTTTTGTATATATTATTTGTTCTTATTTATTTGTGTATATGTTTGAGCTTTTGGAAACATTAATTTCCCCAATGGAGATGAATAAAGTATATATCTATCTATTTATCTATCTATCTATTTAAATATTTTGGAGCAACTCCCACCACACTAGGAACCACAGTCTTCAATATCCTCCACTGATCAGTCTGCTACCCCCCAATGTGATCCAAATTACCAAAAGATACAAGAGCCCGATATCCAGTTACAGCATAACCGCTAGATTCATGTGAGAACATTGAATAAACTTTTGTTTTCAAATAAAGTTAGAGATTTGTTGTTAATTTGTTTGTCTGTCTCTAGTGTGTGTGTGTGTGTTGCTGTTCACTCGGCTGTGAGCAGTGAGTGTGATTTGGTAGTTTTGGTGGTTGTGCTGGAAGTGTTTTGAGGCCACAAATAAAATCTTGTTCAGGGCCACCAAAATCCTAGGGCCAGCCCTGTCCGATAATGTTCACAAAAACCGTTTGGATGCCTATATGCCAACATTATTCACACAATCACAATTGTTGGCAAGTAGGCAAAAACGTAGATGCTGTACAATCCAAGAATCAACTATTACAACTTATTGTAGTATAACATAAAGCAGTATAAATAAATACATGAATATATAAATATTAGTGAAATTGCCCTTTTCCTGTTTTTATAAGCAAGATAAAGGTTTCACAAATCTAAAAGTGGGTTTAAATAGCATTGAGGCTGTTATCATGAGGTCTGACACTTTTACGGTGTGTAAGTGGTTAAAAAATAGCTAAATATCATTATTTATGTTGTACTTTACCCCGAGATCTTTCTGGTAAACTGGTGCTGCCTTCAGATTCCTTGTAAACTTCCTTTTTTGGGAAATAATATCCTAATAATACTAATAAAATAGATTTATTTCACATAAAATTATACAAAAGACACATCTGGCTTGGTCTGCGTCAGAAACCAAAATGCAGACTTTACGATGTTGTGCAAAGTATAAAGAAGTGAAGAAAAAGCAGATGTTTCTATGTAATAACTGTGGTTGAGCTCTTAAACTCAACCACTAAATGCAGCCTGAAATTGAAATGCTTGGTCATTCATTTTACTTTGTTGGGTTATTGGTGTTTTTCATCTAAACTAAACTAACTGTAACATTTCAAGAGGAAGGCAACATGTTACAACATCAATATTCTAGCACCCGGTGCGTTTGATGCATCAGGGACTGAAGCTTGGCAACGATTAACCGGCAGATGACAGAGAGACCCAGGTGGGGTCTCAGCTAGGGTTTGAGAAACTCTGTGTTTTCACCCAAACTGCACACAACATTTCCAGGCAGTATTTCACAACTGTGGTATTTTCCATTAGTTCTGTACCAACATCTGTTCCATCTGCTTTTCATAGGATTATTTTCCTGTCTACTCATACATTTACAATGCAAGAGGAGCCTTTGGTTATACCCCAAAAGTCACCCATAATTATTCATTTTTAGGAGTTAACATTTTGTGGTTGATACATTGATTTCCTTTAAAAGCAATGTATAATGTTCAAAATCATTTTTTTTTATTTTTACATTATTTAAAGTATGCAATTGAAAACAGTATTGATAAAAGGGTTTATATTAAGACCATTGAAATTAGGACTGTTAAAGGTGCTGGTATTTTTTAGGTTATTCTGCTTAATAAGACAGGTTGAAGGTAGACAGGCAGTGGGCTCATATCTGCAACAGATATTAATGCATAATATAATTCCTTGTTAATACAAAACTGCAATAGTTTATGCCTGACTCTAACTGTAATAACAATATACTAGTGTTTATTAGTAGTGTGTAATCACAGTCTGTAAATGTCCACACAGAGAGGCCAAATTAGGCAAAGTGAAAACACCTGGTTCATGTTTAGGACTTTTAATAATCCTATTTAATTATTCGGTATAAGATTGTATTTAAAATGCTTTAAAATATGACTGTTATTTTATTAATGTCTTCATTTCATATTCCATCAGAAAATTCATTTGTTATAAGTTAATATCTCATTCCCCACAACGCTACAGCCTTCATCACTGATTTCATATAGTTACTTTTGAGGTCCTATTTCAGTCATCAGCACTCTAACTGTGCCTACATGATACTAGATAAGAGACTCCCATACAAACTTGGTGTCTCTACAACACTTCTCCATTGGTCACCTACTACAGTGTCCTTCAGTCACTGATCTTCTGCCAACTGGAATGCCCCACGTCATGGTGCATTCATGAATGCTTGTTGCTTGCTGCGGAAAGTATTTTAACCTGGTGTGTCCAGCCATGTGCCTCATAGCACTTGGATGGCTCTTTCATACCATCAGACATCAGACTGTACACCACCACAGCTCCCAGTACCTCCCACACCCACTAACCATGGAATCCCAGGAACATTGCACGCATGTACAGTACATAATCTCAGGAACTTCTGCATATTGCACATTGATATGTAGCTGATTTAATTGCACAGAGATTGTTTATTATATATAGTATTTTATTTTATATTATTTATTTTAATCACAATCACCCTAACGCTACTTTTTTGTTTGCCACTATACTGCTTGTGCCACTTTGAATTTCTCCCAAGGGGTGTCAAGAAAGATACATCTTATCTTATTTTCACCAGATAGAGAATAAAACTTAACACGGATAAAACACATAAAGGACAGGTTTACAATATTACAACAACAGTCAGGTGTCCATACGAACAGTGTCAAAAGGAGCACCATAAACAAACAGAAGAGGGCAGCAGTACGTTCCTGTAGCGTCTATTCTGTCAGTTCCTACCGAAAGAAGAAGAAGACGAAAAAAAGACGAAGCAGAAGAAGAAGTTAGCCGTTAGCTTCCCGGTGCTGCAGGCTCTGGTTCTATCTCTAGCTGATCAACATGGTCCAACTAGTAGGTTCCCTTCGAAAAGAGCTGGCTGACTCGCTTTCCACCTGCAAGGTGCTTGTGGTGGGAGCGGGAGGGATCGGCTGCGAGCTGCTGAAGAACCTCGTCCTCACCGGCTTCAAAAACATCGAAGTGGTCCGTCACATTTCCATTTGTTTGTGTGTGTGTCTGGCAGCTAGCAGCTAGCTATCACGCTAGGTCTTTGTGCCGGGGGGAGGTGAGCTGTGTGAGGGCTCGGACTAATTCCTGGGACGTGGCTCCTCCAAAATAACTAAAAACATACGCGTTGTTCGCGGTGGTTTCTTGACACAGCCCCTGCACTTTAGTGGAGCGTTAAGTGGGATAGTTTATGCATGTGGTAAAAGAAACACGAACGCTGCCGTAGTGATGTAGCTGTAGCATTTTGGCGCCATTAACACCGCTAAGTTAGCCGGACAACTTGTTTGTAATATGACGGTTAGCTGGCCGGTGTTTCGGTTTAATTGGCGACCGTGTTGACCGGTGACTTTCAGCCGTGTGTGTCCGTGCTCGTAGTGACGACAGCTGTTAAAAAACACGAACAGAACACACTGCTATCCTCTTGTCTTCCTTTTTATTTGACTTAAATCAATACTCTTCTCTTTTCATTGTCTAGGCTAAACATTTGAGTTAAATTGTGCTCAGCAGTGGCATAAATGGCATTGTGCCCAATTAACTTGCATAATGTCAGCGTATTTATATTTCCCTTACATTACACAAGTAACTTAAAGAAAAGCACAGAAAATATACTGTAGTTATCATTCAATTTAATTTCAACAGCTGACGTCAATACGAGCAACCGACTAACCGGTTAACACGGTCACTAAAATAAGCACATTTCATCAAGTGGAGTTACAATATTTATTACTGTAAAATGATCTGCATTGTCGTTGCTTGTGACTGTCACTAGTTTTCATAGCATGGTTCAGGGATGACAGTTCAGATTTACATTACTCCTTTGCAGTGATAAGATACAGGAAATGAGTGGATGGCCATTAGTTACTCATTAATCTTCTTTCCAAGAGAGATCTGTCATAATCTGGCAAACCAAACCGTCCAAGCAGCGGTCAAGAACAACATGTGTGAAGGCAGACAGCCAACAAGTGGAGTAACAAGTCTTGATGAAAACACCAGAGTCTTCTAACTTGAGAGCCGTTTGGCGTCACTTCTATTTTAAAGGTGCACACTACCTGAAACTAGCTCTACCAAAAATAAGAGAGGGGTGCCTATGGTTAGATCATCAACTGCATGGGGTGTCAAAATTCATGTCATCATTGGGCCACATCACTGTAATGGTCGCCCTCCAAGATCGGGTTGTAACTGTAAGGCTATATAAATAATTGCCTATGCATTCAGTTATTATTGATTTTAGTAGTAACTTAATAAGTAATAAGGAGCTCTGAAAGCAGTATTGTAGTAAAAATAACAGCAAGTAGACATTTCAAGTGTACAACTATTATGTTGATGTGTCAGGTTACTGTAAAGTTTTCTTCTCAGTCCAGATTAAATTATTTGTCTGGATCTGGAGTATTAAGTATACCCATACATTATACAGGTACATACATCTGGTGAAGGCAGCTAAAGCCCACTTCTGCTTGAGGTTGTTTCCTGTTAAAGGGTCTCTTTAAATAAAATGAAATGTAAAAAATGCCTTGAGGTAATTTTTGTTGTGATTTGGCAGTTTATAAATAAAGATTGATTGCTACGTACAACACATGCTGCGCAAATTCTATTCTTTGCAAGCTCTCGCACGCCACATCAAATGTGGTATATGATCTATCGTTTTAGAATCAGCTTAATTGTTGACACATGCAAAAATGTGCCTCAAGTTACTTTAATATGTATAAATGAATAAACTGCTTGTACTCAACAGTATCAGAAGTTAACAAGATGAGATAGTTTTAACAGTTGAGCTTTACATATAAATATTGTGAGATTATTATTCCTTCTATTTCGTCAACACTATTGATTTTTTGACCACAGTTTCACACTGGTGATGTTCACTCTGTGCAGGGCGTTGTTTTTATAATCTTTAGTCACAACAAAACCCACAAGGCTCCTTTTTTAGACAGACTCTTGGAAGAAGGGACTGTGTTTCTCAACTTCAGTTACATGACTTTAAATGGAATATTTGCAGCATATAAACACAGAAGCATTTACAAATAGATATGAAAACATTATATAAAGACACTGACCTGTTTTAAATCATGTTTTATTGTCGTATGTCAGCAGGTAGCCGTTCTTGTCACTAACATGCTCGTGTTTTTCAAATCAGTTCTGTTATTCAAACAGAATTGCTGCTGCATATTAGAACCTGTGCGTGTGTGTGTGTGACAGCTGGATTATGTTTCATTGTATACACAACTAACATTCCAACCGTATTGATTTTGGCAGATCGACTTGGACACAATTGATGTGAGCAACCTGAACCGACAGTTCCTCTTCCAGAAGAAGCATGTGGGCAAGTCTAAAGCACAGGTATGTAAACATGCAAGACTTGTTACGAGTCTGTGTTTGAGCTTCCTATTACACAATGTTGTTAACTCAGTTATTTTCTGCGTGCCGTTAATGCGTCTCTGCCTCAGTCCGTTAACTTTGTGTGTGTGTGTTGTTTCTCAGGTGGCCAAGGAGAGCGCCTTGCAGTTCTGCCCCTCTGCAAACATCACTGCCTACCACGACAGCATCATGAAGTTAGTTTCCTATCTTATAAGACATTTTATCACATAAACACAAACTATTTCAATAGTTTCAGGGGAGCAAAGGAAAAACATAGAGCTGATTTAATTAAATTTGATCTGTTATGTTTGTAGCTGATTACTTATCTTCTTTTTCCCCCCTGCAGTCCTGACTACAATGTGGAGTTCTTCAGAAAGTTCATGCTGGTGATGAATGCTCTGGATAACAGAGGTATCCTCATTTGACCTCACTTTGCTATTCTCAACCAACAACACACTCAAAGTGATGAGGATATTCATAAAACATTGTTTTGTTTTGTTTCTGCAGCGGCCCGTAACCATGTGAACAGGATGTGTTTGGCAGCAGACATCCCTTTGATAGAGAGTGGCACCGCTGGATACCTGGGACAAGTCTCAGTCATCAAGAAGGTAGCACACTGACATTGCAGTCATGCTGTATTCAGTCAAAGTATTGATTACCATTCAAATATGTACGCACAGTTATAAGAAAAGTTCAATTTCTGTTGTTCCTTCCTCAGGGAATGACAGAGTGCTACGAGTGCCAACCGAAGCCCACACAGAAGACTTTCCCAGGATGCACCATAAGAAACACGCCGTCTGAGCCCATTCACTGCATCGTCTGGGCCAAGTATCTCTTCAAGTGAGGCTCATTCTCATCACTATTACGTTTCAGTGTCTTACATTTGTATTGAGTTTATGGGAATGGCGAAGCAGGGCCTGCACATGCTTTGAAAAGCAGTTAATTCAAGTGCACTGTTTCTTCACGGTCAGCTTATATCACTTGTGTGTTGCATGTCCAGTCAGTTGTTTGGAGAAGAAGATGCAGATCAGGAGGTTTCCCCTGACACAGCGGACCCAGAGGCAGCATGTGAGTGACAGCTTTTCTTTCTTTTTCTTCTTCAGTTCACTGCATTTGCGATGGTGGCATTTGAACATGTTAGCTGACAGCAGGTGCATTTTTTTCACAGGGAAACCCGAAGACACAGCAGCTCGAGCCACAGCTTCAGAAAAAGACGGGGACATCAAGCGTGTCTCCACCAAGCAATGGGCCCGCTCCACCGGATACGACCCCGTCAAACTCTTCAACAAGGTACCAGTCTGATAAACTAGAGGCAAAATGCAATCACAGAGTCACACTTTATAACATGTGTGTGTTACACATGGGAAGCAAAGCTGATGGGATTTAAATATGGTCTCTCAGGATGTGTGATTTTAGTAACTATGCTCTTCGTTGGTACAAAGACAGTGATGATACATGTGTAAAATGTAGATTATGCATTATTAGTTCATTTATTTACACTATTTGTGTGTAGTTGGCACTTTTTTACCAGTGGCTGTATTCAGCTCTCCTGCCTTAAACAGAAGCACAAGAGCCTGGGGACTTTCTGTGTTTCCCATAGCTGCTTATATAGCCAATTTAAGCTGACTGTATACTCAGACTGACATCATTTGTTGTTCACACACACTCACAAACACACTTTTAGTCTGAATGACTTGATTTCCATCTGAATAGAAACTTTGCATTAGTGTTGATTCTTGATCTGTGTACAGGCTGACTAACTTGTTGAAGTTGTTGCTCAGCCTCATTGGCTGCATAACACACTTCACTTGTGGACAACAGTGTCTGTGATTAGTTCAGATTCAGATCTCCATACAACTGTAGTAGTTTCAGTAGAAAGAGACAAGCATTCATGATTACAGACACAAATACATGAGAATAATAATTCAGCAAGTAAGTATGTGATTTTACCCACAGATACACAGGAAACTTTAATCTTCTTTCTGTCAAACAGTTAATGTTGCTTCTTTAATTGAACCCAGCAGTTTGAGTGACTTGAAGCACAGTTGTAGGAGTGTAATTATCACTACAGACATAATGAGTTTAATTATAACTTCCTCTCTCTCTCCACAGCTTTTCAAAGATGACATCATGTACCTGCTGACCATGGACAAGTTGTGGAAGAAGAGGAAAGCTCCCATACCTCTAGACTGGCAGCAGCTAGAGAACAATGGTATGTTTATTCATTATTTACGTCTGAGATCATTTCAGCTGTTAGTGATTCTTAAAAGCGAAGAGCTGAAGTGTTTCCAGGCTGTACTGGCGGTGTTGAGTTATGTTTTGTTGTACTAGGGAGAAGGTTTTTATATCTTGGCTCCAGGAAGTGTCCACATACTTTACATACTTCTACACTTGAACCTTTTTTTAGCCTGTGGCAAAAACAGACATGCTATAATCGCCAAGTGCTTGACTCTTGTATATTTGTCATGTCTGTCTTTTCATCCACATTTTTGTGTGTGTGTCTGAATGTCCCAGCGTCTCCTAAGGATGAGACTCCAGTCTCAGGTTTGAAGGACCAGCAGGTTCTGGGCGTTTGGGGCCACTGCCAACTGTTCCAGCACAGCGTGGAGACGCTCCGATCACAGCTGCAGGAGAAAGGAGAAGGATCTGAACTCGTCTGGGACAAGGTGACGCACCAAAATAAGAAAGGGAAAAAAAACACATGGAGGGAATGTAACACAGTTTCTGTAAATACTGCTTAAAGAAAATGAACATATATAAATCAGTAAAGCATATCTCAAAAGGTTTTAAAAGAAAAAAGCCTCTAGTTTGCTATTAGATGATGTTCAGTTAATGTTGCAGAATAGATGTGCTTTGAACAGCCCACGTGAGTATAACCTGCCCCTCATCTTGTTGCCAGGACGATCCTCCCGCCATGGACTTTGTTACCGCGGCAGCCAACTTACGTATGCACATCTTCAGCATGAACATGAAGAGTCGCTTTGATGTCAAATGTAAGTTTGTTTCTCTACATCAGGAAACTGGCTCCACCGGGAATTATACACGCGTCATGTAGGATTTGCATGGTCATGAGTTTGAGTTGATTTATATGTTGGTTTATTTTCAGCCATGGCAGGTAACATCATCCCAGCTATTGCAACGACCAACGCTGTCATCGCAGGACTCATCGTACTGGAGGGCCTCAAGATCCTGTCTGGGGAACTGGAATCCTGTCGCACGGTTAGTTTAGCTGCCGCTGCGGATCCAGTGCTGGATAAACTATTCCAGGCAGTCAGGAGCTGGAAATTCATCCACAAATATTTTACATAATACTTAATTTTTACAGTTGGATTAAAAGTTTAAATTCAGATTATGAGCCAAACTCTCGAGAGACTCCGCTGTCAGACATTTCTCCATTCTCTAACAGCAGCTGAGATTGGCACAAAAATGAGAATAGCTTGTCCACCTTTAAAGGTCAGTCCACCTTAACTGACACACTGTAGTCTGAACTGTACATTAACTGCCAGGTTAACAATTTACAGTCAACATTAATATTACTGCGCTCACATACACCGTCACTTTCTACCACTCGCTCTCTGCACTCGCTACACACACTTATTACACACTGCCCTAAAAGCACCTGTCACATAGATGTCCAGGGAGGATACTGGGATTTGATGCACTAGTGACTAGGGTGACTCAAAACAATTTAATGTAGGATGTTATCATACTTTCACAGTGTGTGAGCCAAAATTATCATAAGCCCATTGGTATGAATTGATACGAATATAAGGCAAACACTGAAGTGAGGAGTGAAGGGTTGTTCCTCCTCCAATAAAAACCTCCTGAAAAGTTTGTGGGTGTTTGAAGATGGGTGAAAACGTTTGCATGGTGTCCTCTCTGGTTATTGTATTAAGAAAAGGAGTAGTGAAGACAGCACAAACAAACAAAAACAGAAAAAGTACCAGAGAGCACAACAGCAAAGCACGTCTAAACTTAAAACCATGCTACCTCAGTAACTGCTCTCACATTAGAACCCTCTCCGTCAGCTCTGTTGTTCCTCCACGTTTCATGTCTGTCTGCGTTCGTCTCCTCCACAGATCTTCCTGAACAAGTGTCCCAACCTCAGGAAGAAGCTGCTGGTCCCGTGCATCCTGGACCCGCCCAGCGCCAACTGCTACGTCTGCGCCACCAAACCTGAAGTCACAGTCAAACTCAACGTCCACAAAACCATGGTCCTCGTCCTGCAGGACAGGGTAATGTGACCAGCTCCTGTTTGCACACACACACTAACCTGAACCCCCCGACAGAGAACATTACTCACATGAACAATGAAAGCAAAGTATAAAAACGGTCTATATGAAGCGCTACAGCCTGTCCAAGTCCATTTCTTGTCTGTGTTACTACTCTATTCTGCTGCCTCATGATTTCACATTTGTACGTTTGTTCAGATCCTGAAGGAGAGGTTCGGCATGGTGGCTCCAGATGTGCAGATAGAAGATGGTAAAGGGACCATCCTCATCTCTTCAGAGGAAGGAGAGACAGAAGGTAAAAAGGAAGCATCACAGTAATGATGCTCTGTACGTGTTTAGGATGATTGTGTACATGTATGTGTTTGTGTATTTAGTACTGTCTATTTTCTATTTATATTGAGGCACGGCACAGCCAATTTCGTTGGACTTGTGCAATGATAGTCTATTCTATTCTAATATTTTCACTTATACTGTTGCCGGTCCCCCTTATGATCACAATTTTTTTTTTACTGGAGGTAAAAGGCTTTTAGTAGATCAGGAGAAAAAGTAGTGAAACGTAGATGGATGGACGAGGAGGAGGCACAAAGTAGGAAGAGCTGAAAATCAGTCTAAAGTTTGGACACAGGCACTAGAATGAGAAAGTGTGCCCAGACTTTTGACTGGTACAGTAGATGAAAGAGATGAGGAGAATGAAAGAAATGTTAGGAAAGGGGGGCATTAAAAAAAAAAAAAAAGTAGACTGATGTTATTTGGTGAGAGGAGGGGAAAAAAATAATTGATTCCCCAAATGGACAGAAGAGGGTGCTCTAGTATCATCATCTGTTAGTTAGTCCTTTATCTAAATCACATACTGTCCAGACAGGAAATGATGAATAGCATTTCACTATCGGATATGAACAGATTGGAATATTTTGCTGTTATGTTTCCTGAATGGTTGAGATACACAGCAGGGAGAATAATTAAAGTGTGTCAAATGCATATTAAAATGTGCTATTAAATATATTGGAAAATGTATTATGGTTCATTTGACATGTGAATGTTGTTAAAGGTTAAGATATGGGAATAAATGATTAGATTGTCTCCACATGTGTGTGTTATATACAAACATAGGCTTGGTATTAGGAGTGTGTGTGTGTGTGTAATTTCTATCCCATCTTCTTTACAGCCAACAACAGCAAATTTCTTTCTGACTTCGGGATCCGTAATGGCAGCCGACTGCAAGTCGACGACTTCCTCCAAGACTACACGCTCCTCGTCAACGTCCTGCACACGTATGTCCCTCTGCTTACATCCACACGTTTCATTTCTCACCTTGTTTTTACTGAAAAATTGAAATGTTGTGCTCGTGTGTGTCTTCCACAGCGAGGAACTGGAGAGGGACGTGGAGTTTGAGGTAGTCGGCGAGGCCCCAGACAAAGCCCCGCCCCCTCAGAGTAAGCAGGAAGACGTTAACAGCATCACCAACGGCAACAAGGACACCGCCCAGCCGTCCACCTCCTCTAAAGGTCAGCAGAGGAGAAACCCTTTTTTAATTTTTTGTTAGTATCCTTTAATACTTGTAGTGATATCAGAATTTTTAAGTATGATGTGATGAAGACATTTCTAGATGAGAAAGAGGTTCAGGCCTGAGCGATACTGGATTTTGGGCCCGATAACAATATTGGGGAACAAAAAAAATTCAGATATCGATATATTGTCCCACAATCTTATATATACACATGAGCACACATTTTTTGCAATGTGGTTCTCAAACACTTGTGATGAAGTATTGCAATGGAGGCATAACATTTAACAGTTTAACAATAAACCTTATTGTATAAAATTACATCAGTGCACTGAAACAGGAAACTTCACTGGTAAATTAATTTAAAAAGTATAAAAAAAACTTTAATTAAAAACAGAACAAAATGCTGCTTCATTAGAATATATATATCGGTGAGGCTCTAGTCTTAATGTCAATGTGCTCGCCTGAGACTGCATTCAGACAGAAAGAAACCTGCAAAACAATGTAAGGGGCTGCAGTGGTGTGAGCGTGTTGTTAAAGGTACCGTTGAGACAATTAAATACAATGAGGAAGTTAAGTTGGAGCTACACAATAAAAGCATTTAAAGGCTTATTAGAGAGCTGAACACCACAGACGGGATCACGAAGGCAATGGTTTTTATGTTTCCTCACAACAATCATGAGGTGAACAGTAGAAATATGATAAGTTACAAAAGAACACCAGAAATGTGTGTGCATGTGTGTGATGTTCAAATGACTGAGAACACCATCAATAAGTTAAATTGAGGCTGCATATAATCAATTAGGTATTTGTTGGGTCAATTTCACTGTAGTTCTATACAACCTGTGCTGCCTATATGAAATCAGCAGTTTGGTTATCAACAGAAAACATCATACAACATTAAAATATAAACTAGTCAAACACAGAAATCAAACAGATTTTAAAAATAAAACTACGCTTTGTGACATGTTTTGCCTTCAAGTGATAAAAGTGCTGTATCTGGCTCGCCTGTAGGTGGTGCACAGCTTTTAAAATGCTGCAGCTGTAACTGTCAGTGCCAGTAGGTGGTGCAGATCTACACATCTGGAATGTAACTTTTTCACAGCATTTGACTTGTTAAAGCAGGAAAAACACAGGTGCAATTAACAACATTCATAATGGTAGAATCATCTTTGGTTTTTCTAACTTCACGGCCTTGGTGTAGAGCATGATGGGTAACCAGTGTGGCTCCTTTGGACACTTGAATGGAACTCAGCCGTTGTTGTTTATTGACAGTTCAACCTATGAATAGTTCCTGCTATGAAAAGTCCAAATGCCTCAGCAGGGAACCAGACCAATCTGTTGAGCTCATGATGTTCTGTTTGCTCTGCCAGATGTTCAGACAGATTTCCACTCCGCCTGGCCCAAGACGAGCCAATAGCAACAATTTATCTAATGTGGGGCGGGTTTGATACAGTGACTAAGTAGAGGAAAACGACGCAACGCACCAGACTCACAAACCTCAGATCAAACTGTCAAACTAGGCCTTGCTGTTCAAATATGAATCAAGATTGTGTTCCTGCATTGCCTGTTGCCCACCTCCTGCTTCAAAACCAAAACCAAGCACCAACCGTCTTTGCATGTGTCTCTGAGCGCAACGTCACACATTTCATGGCTCTGATTGGTTGAAGGCTCTATCTGATTGCATCCAAATAATGCTGATAAAGCTCCTTGAAAAATGAAAATGAACAGAGAGGTTCCACACTAATATACATTTGTGAATTACTTGTGAATTGACAAATGTCAGCTGTGAAAAAATTCACTGACATCAATTAATGTTAATTTAAGATAAGAAATGTACATAAAATCCCAACTGGGGTTTTAGAGTATAAAATTCAGTTTAGATGAAAGAATCATACATTTTCTTAAAGCCTTTAAGAGATGCTTCTCCTGTCTTCTGTCTCCATAGAATATTATTTGATCTTCATCCATCTGTTAACTTGTTTTGTCCTCCACGTTTCAGCTCCAGCAGAGGACGACGACATCATGATCGTGGACTCTGATGAGGAGGAAGGGGCGTCGTCCAGCTCGGCGGCAGCAGCGGCGAACAGCAGCGCCAAGAGGAAGCACTCGGATGCAGAAACAGGCGAGACCTCCACCAAGCGCCCACGGACTGACTCAAGCGCAGCGGCCGCCCCTACCGACAATGATGACGATGACATCATTGCTCTGGACTAACACACACCCCCCCTTCCTCTCCCCGCGCGGTCTCCTGAAGGACTGAGAACTCTTTGAACGCTTGTCATTTTGACTCGAGACAAACCAGTAGGCTTAAAATAAAAACACCTCTTTTATGAAGAACAATTTACTGCCCAGTTCATCTTTCGCCACTTCCCATCACCTCCACCCCCTCCCCCACCACCACCCAACTCTGTGTTTGTGCTTTCATACTCCCTCTCCTCTCCTCTCCTCACACGATGCTGTAAATAGATTCTACAATTTAAAAACGTTTTGAAAAAAATACGTACAATTTTTTTTGTTTGGTTATTTTTATTCATTTCTGGTCCCTATACAAAAAAAAAAAAAATGCTTCTCTTGATGGTTAAAAAAAAAACAAGTGCTTATTTTGTATTTTTTATAAACGTACTGTATTTCTCATGCTACACAAGTCAGGGTGTTTTTGTGCTTATTTGTCAGGTTACAAAAGAAGAAGAAAAAAAAAGAAGTAAATACCAAAACATTTTCTTGGGTTGGACTATTGAACTCAGTGATGGGAGAACGGTAGACCCAGAGGTGGTCTGTGAGGTGCCCCCTCGTAGGTGCAGCTCCTCTCTACAACCTGTAGACTGTTCACGCCTGTGATTGGGTCGGTAAAGCACAGAGGCACCGACGGAGCGTTTGCGGCCACATTTTTTTTTTGTGTGCCGTTGGGCGGGGGGACGGGCGTTTAGCGTGCTACCTCTTTTCTAGAACTAACACGTTTTGGCTGCAAATACGTAACCATGCCCTCCATCACATCACCACGGTGAGGCGTCCAAGCTCTTAGCCAATCAAAGATCCTCAGAAAACAGCCATGAAAGGAGCGGAGGGAACCCAGCTTCCTGTTTAAACTGCAACCGTGTCTTCAAAAAGGCTCTGGCTAAGCACAAAGCAGTTTAGATCCAGGCTAGTTGTACTTTTATTGTAAACATAATGTTACGGTCACTTCTTTTTGGTTCTGTTTGTTTTAAAAAAAAAATTAAATAAATAAAAAAAACAAAATCAGACAGAATCAGAGATGGAGTGATGGTTTGACCAGAACCAGTCAAGTTTTTTTTCTTTGTTCATACTGCGGAGGGCTTGAACTGGGTCATCAGGCAGCAGTTTAGCTCCTGCTGTCTCCAGTCTGATACCTGTGTCAATGTCCATCATTTCATAATTACATTGTGATCTGACTTGTTGAGAGGCCTTGAAAGCCCTTTTTGGACCAATTTGGTGAAGAAAATAAACTTTAATGCAGATGCTTCTTTTTCTGTCTTTGTTTATTTGTCCGTCTTTCATGTTGGCACTAAAACCCTTAGAAATATAAACCTATTTGTGTGTGTTTTGTACATATTACACATCATTATAAAGGCTGCATA
This sequence comes from Scomber japonicus, assembly GCF_027409825.1. Classification (NCBI taxonomy): domain Eukaryota; kingdom Metazoa; phylum Chordata; class Actinopteri; order Scombriformes; family Scombridae; genus Scomber; species Scomber japonicus. The sequence goes on along the minus strand of NC_070582.1, from coordinate 29,300,279 downwards.
GGGGGAATATATATACACTATAGTTTAATGTCATAGGGTTCAAACAAAAGCAGAGAGGAAGTAGAGAAAATGATCTAAAGTGTGACATAGTGACAGAGGTCATGAAAACCACATAGTGAACACAGAGACCCACTTCTGTGTGAGCTTTAGTGAGCATGCCGTCATCAGCAGCACAGTGTGTGTCCTCTTGGTGTGCTGGTAAATATTTCGAGTGTTCAGTTCAGGGATTAAAGTCTGACCGTCATGTGGTCACCTTGGTAAGGGGGCCATGATGCAACCTCACAATCTATCACACACACACACACACACACACACTGTTTTTACAATCAACACACTTAAGAAAATGTAGTCAGATAAGAAAAAACCTGTTGAAAACATGGGCCGCAATTTGAGATATGAATGAGAAAAATAATGGGGAAGGTAAATGCAATAAATGAATGTAATTAAACCATTTTACTAGACTGTTGCAGGCATTTTGACCTGTCAAGGCAAGAAAAGCACAGGTGTAATTATCATTAATGATGGGTCTGTTTCATTTAGAGCTTCCTTTTTTTTTTTTTACACCTGCACTTTCCTACAGGTTAATATGTTTTTAATGAAAAGGGTCAATACCAGGACCATGAAACTGATCAACTTAAATGAAAAGCAATGAGCTTATTCATTAAAATTGTGTTTTCTCGCTCATACATATTGGTTAAGAAGAGAGTTTTTGTAATTATTTGCATTCAGACGTATTCTGTGTCATCATATTTTATCCTAATAAGATAAGATGCCTTTATTGGCACTTTACTTAAAATACAATGTACATACATTCAGCAACACACACTGTGAGTGCAAGAGTCTGTAAAATATTGCAGTAGTATATTGCACAGATATATAAATGGCGTTTTTAAAGTGGGTTGCAGAGTCACTGTGTGTTTATTGGTAGTCTGAATGGCTTTGGGAAAGAAACTGTTCAAGAGTCTGTTGGTGCATGTTTTTATAGACCTCTACCACCTGAAGGTCAAAGTAGTGGTGATAATGTTCTTTGCTCTGGAGTAAAGATATATATTCTATAAAGAATATATTGTAATACCACAAATAAATGTATTTAATGCAGTTATTAGTCAAATTTAACTGGGTACATTTACTTGTTAATTGAGTACTCGTACTTTAATTGACTATTATTTCCATGTCATGCTTTATAAATGTATACTCTTACTTCACTTCATTTCATACATTTTTACTCCACTACACACACTTATTTGACTGCTTTAGTTACATGTAACTTTGCAGATTAACATTTTACACACACATCATATGTTCAGTTTATAAAATATTATACATTTTAAAAGATCAAGCTACCAAACAGTGTTTAAATGTATGCCTCCCTAATGGCTGCAATGTTTAAATGCTGCTTGTATATTAAAGCATCTTTTACTGAAATAAAAAAATTGTATAAGATGAGATTTTATTGAAATGAAATGTGCAGCTACAACTTACATTATTTATAATGCTATATATAGCATTATATATAACATATACAATATAACGTGTGTTTTTTATTTTACTTAAGTAGACAATCTAAATATTTATTGCACCACTGATTGCTACCTAAATGCAGGGTTCATAAATGATTTACAGGGAAAAAAGCAAACAAATAAAATACTTTGGGGAAAAAATGTAAACATTGGATATTAAGAGGAAAAAGTACAAATTGTAACAAAACTGTCATTATATAGTAATTGAGGACATCAATAGACAGTTGTAAAGTGTCTACTATTAAGGATTTAATGAGCTACACTGATTTTTTTATTTATTTCCATCATTATTACAGGATTACTATATATTGTATTATTAATATAACATACAGACATATGGACACATACCGTATCTTGTGACATACATACTCTGTGATGCGTTCAGGTTACCGTATGTTTTTGTTGCTAACGCCCCTCAGAGGAAAGCGCTGATTGGTCCACAGTGCGCCCCCTCCTCCCCCTCCCCCTCCCGTGCTGCGGAGCAAACACTTTTCTAACGGCAGCTGTATCTTATCAGTCACCGAGTGTCCGGGCCGGTACTGTTTAACCGGGGTTCAAACTGACGCTTTAGCTCCAGTAAAAAACTGTTGTAGCTTTTCCGGGGCCACGTTTTGAATGTATGTCAATCGAAAGCCTGCCCTTTCCCCCGCCCCCTGTCAAACGGTAGGAGGGCAAAAAAACAAGAACAAGCAGCCAGCGGTTAGTTTACCTTTTGAAGTGGCTGTGCGCCGAGTGCTAACTTTTTACTAGAGTTTAAATGACTGTTAGCTCACCGCGTTAGCTCCAAAATATAACAGCTCCGACGACGCTGAAGGCATTTTGTAGCTGCTTTTTTCGACTCCGGAAACGTTAGCTTCATCAAATATGGTGACTTTGTCATCGGTAATGAGACCCCTGGCTTCTCAGCTACACCGACAGCTCGTAAGACACGCCAAGAGTCACCGAGTAACGCCCGTCAGGAGATGCAACCTCACGGCGTGCTCCAGCAAATATGTGCTATCTCAGAGTAAGTACACCACTCATTTCACTTAGACGTGCATTAAGCTGTAACACAATGCCTGCTGTCTTTCTAGCGCGTCCACACAGCTGCTCATTGTCTCACAGCTTCAAAGAGCACTTTTGAATGTCAAACATGACAGTGTGTATGTGTGTGTATCAGCATGTCGGTGGGTGGGGGGGTTCTGGGTCTTCATTGTGGCCCCTGAAGCCATTCATTGTGGGTCACACAGCAGCATCGCTTTAATGGTCACTTTTGTTGTCATCTGAAAAACGTGCACTGCGAGCACCGGAAAGCTCGGACTGGACTTTTCCCACCGCTGGAGATGGAGTAAATACTTCTCTGTAGATGGCGCTGTGTTTGAGACAGACCACCAGCTCCAGGTTTTCCAGGAACATATTGATCTTCCTGATCACTGCACCATATAGGGGCCCTACAAACCCTTTGACCTACATAGCAGTCTGTATGTTCACTCAATGCATATATGTAGTGTCATGCTTGCAAATGCACAATTTCTGCATGTGATAGATGGTGCACGATTGTTATCTTGTCACTCTTTTTCTCTATTGTTTGATTAGTTGATTGATCACTATCTCCCACAACCCAAGATGCACCCTAATATATTCAGTTGACTATCAAAGGACTAAAGAAACTAGAAAATGTTCATATTTAAGAGGGTGGAACCAGATTTTTTTTAGCATTTATTCTTACAAAATGCCTCCAAATGATTAATCTTATCCATATTCTTCACTGTGCAGTTGATAAACAGGTTGTGCACCACCTCAAAGGAATTTATTCCCTTTTTAAACTTTCTATGAGTCATTGTCTTTCATTTAAAATGCAAACTGGATATTCAAGATGCTCGAACTCGCCCGACGAGTCCCAACAGCTTCCTCACCACACCCATCAGCCCGAAGCCGCGTCTTGTTAAGCATCTCATGTCAAACACAACCGCAAGGCCACAGGCATAATGCTGTCGTGAGTGGAGAAGTCGCTCAATGCCACACGACTTCTATGTCAATAAAGAGTTCATATTTAACTTTAACAAGCTCGTTGTTCAGGACCAGCTGGTCAGGGCTTTTCTGAAAAGGGCTTCTGGTTTGGCTTTGACGTGGTCTCTAAGAAATTGTGTTTCTTGTCAAGCCAGTGGCAAAAACACATTTCTACTTTTGCCCAACATGCCATCATAATAATGAGTTTGTTGCAACTAAACCAACTATTACAACATCCTGTTTTCTAGGATTGGCCATTTCTGTTGGTTGTAATAACAAGTTAATAGTCGCAAGCTTAAAACTGCAGCCACATTGTTAAAATAAGCCAACTGGGGCAGCAAAGATGAACCATATAGATAGTTAACTGACCTCCAAATTAGAGACAAACAGTGAAATGGATCAGCTAAACATTCATCACAGTTTATTGACGTCTTGTTTCAACTTTGACCCATTTCAACATTTCAGGTGTGCTCGCTTTGCGTTTTACCTCCAAATAAACTGATTTAGGTCATGTGGATGTTCTGCCCACTCGTGTTTCTCACCCTGGCAGACGTTGTTGTTGTTACGATGAGGTTGTAAATCCAGTCTTATCATGGCCGCACCTACAGAAACAACTTCCAAGGTGTAATAAACTTGAATCATCCTCTGAAGAGACAATTAACCTAAATGATAGAAATACACAGTGTTCTTCTTACTCCTGGGTTTATCTGAACATGCAGGTAGTTTCAGCCTTAACTGGGTGAGAGATCCACGTCTTGTTTGGATCAGTGGACAGTAGTCGCAGTGAAAATGCTGAGTAGTCCTTTTAAGTACCATGATACTGACTCTGCATGTTTTAGCCAATTTGCTGTGAACCATACTGTATTTACATAATTGTCAACCAATTTCCAAAGCATGTACTAGTGTTTTAATATAGTTCTTTTTCATCATGTCTTACATTTATCATCCAGCCTTTCAACACAACACAAAAATGAATTATTTTCCATAAAGTAACAAAAAATAACAATATCAGTACCAATCCAACTCTTAAAGTGATAACGATACCTATTGAGTCCTTTATTCAATATCCATCATGTGAACAGAAGTATTAAATTGAATGAAGTGCCACCACTCCTACACATTGTGATTTTTACACAAATGCATTTTGAAAGTCTTCAAATTATTCATATTTATTAAATACAGAAATGCTCAAAATCAGCATGTGGGTCACAGCACACATCACACACACGTATAAATCCATGTATGTGTGGATGTGTGTTATACTCTGGCAAATAAAAGTCATGAAAGTGTGATGACTGTCTCCTTACAGAATACTTAAGAGGAAAAATGCTCAAAATGCTTCAAACCTTTGGAGCTTGCATTGATTGACTGTGAGCAAGTCCATATAAATATCATATTTTCTAGCTCTAGGTGCTAAAAGGATGGATTGCAGGTATCGTTTGATGGGAGACATTTTAATACTTCTTGGTATTGATTTATTTCAGTCGATACTTTTAAAGGTATAGAGTACCAATACCCAGTCCTAATTTTGATTCATTATTATTTATGTGTAGTGTCAGATTTTTAAAGGATAGTTTCATACATGACCATAACAACATCCAGTTCCTTCTACTACTAATAACCTATCATATTTATGAAGTTGAGCTATTGCCCAGTCCCAGAAGCTGCTAAATTAGAGCCTCAGACGATTTAACATTATTTACCTGTACCTTACCATCCACAGTGTACAACCATAGACTGTATATAAGAAAGTGTACAACCCAACATATTCCCACACACTGCTTTTCAGATGACTTGGGGTCATAACTATCCCTTCAAGGCGGCTGCTCTGCAAGTCATCCATTTTCCAAACAATACATATCATCAGCTTAATGTACAGATGGGTCAAAAGGGGACATACTATAACCTGCAAAACTTTTAGAGCGCCCACTGCTGGATGAGATGGCAAAGAACAAAACAAACCAAACCAGTCTAATGCGCTACAGGTGATATTTTTAGATTTGAATGGGTTACTTATAGTTGAATAAGATTTTTTTCATGTCATGTTTGAACATTGAATAAAAAGTGACAGCCTGTGTGGTTTGAGTGAGATAAAGTGGATTTCTTAGAAAGTTCTTGTCTCTGTAGTGCTGAATTCCTTAGTTTTTCCTTAGTCAGCATTTCCTTGTTGAGCTGCAGCAGAGGATTAGTGACACAAAGAAAGACTTTCTAACAATAAAAGGCTGTGGTGTTGTAAGATGTTTGATCTGTCTGAGTGAAGTTAAACTGATGAACTTTAGATTCTCTCTTTGCATCACTTACACTGAAAACACACCTGTTAAAGGACTTATTACAGCCAACAGTAAACATGTCAGTGTTCATATGAGCACTCCTTAAAGCTTTCATTGTTAGTAAAATCAGTGAAAAGGTGCAGGATGGATATTTGCTGCTGGAGTCCAACCTGTGCCAGATTGGGGAGTTTCAAACCCCACACACACATACACACACACACGCATTTTGCATTTGAAAACCAGAAAACACAGCCAGCATTTCCAGACCTCTTCACACACTCTTATCAGTTCCTGGTTTGAGACTCAGAAGCAACCTCAGTGTGAGTCAGGGCAGCTCAGAACAGCTTCCCAGCTGACAGTTGAGCAATGAGCAACAACAGAGTCAGGCTGGCCAGCTCCCCCAGGAGGAGTCGCTGAAATCTGATGAAGATGAAGGTCATCTCCCAGTCAGACCTGTTCAAGCTTTGCTCTCAGCGGAAAGCTTTAAGCCCCGTGCTTGATGAATAGAGAGGGAAAACAACAGACCGCGCTGCCTTTTGTGCTCTCTGACGGCTTCACAGGAAAGAGACGTCTTTCCTGTAGATCTGAGTGTGGAAAGAGATTTTTATAAACATTTTTTTATGTGTGCAGTTAAAGTCGACTTATTTTTTTTTTTAGCATTTGGGTGACTTTCAAGAGAACGAGGAAGTAAGAGTTTAGTTTTGGGTAATTAGAAGTCAGGTCCCTCCACAGACGTTGGCCCGAGCTGCCGATTTTGACCAGCGCAAGAGGTCCTGGTCTGATTCTCCCGCTGTGGAGGAGAGAGCTGGGGGCGTGCCAGGACATTCCGCGTGTCACTTTCTGTACAGCCGGCCCACTTCTCTTTTTTTTTATTTTGTAATTTCCTTTAAGGAAAGGAAAAAGAAACTAAGCGGACTAGAAGGAAGTACTATTGCTCACTTACTCCTTTTTTCATTCAGTCACTCCAGAGAGACAGACGTGGATTGTGTGCCTGTTTGTTTGTGTGTGTGTGTGTCTGTGTGTGTGTGTGTGTCCATCTAGCACTCTCACTCAAGTTTGATTCATTTCTTATGAAGCAACTTTGATTTTTTTTTCAAAATGGACTGTTTAAAAATGAAGGAAGCAGCAGAGTACAACATGAAAAGTAGGTGTCAGCATTTTCTCCTCATTTGACCTTCAGACGCTACGACTTTTGTTTCGTTTTCTATTGTGATTTTTCTAACTTTTTAAATCTCCTTCATCTCTTCTCCCCTCTTCCTCTTCCAGTGCATCCCATGTGGCAGGGACCCCTGGCGGTACCCGGAGGCGACCGTCAGTCTCCCATTGACATCGTGGTGCGGAAGAGCGTCTTGGATACACAGCTCAAGCCCCTGGTCACCGACTACGACCCCCAAACCTGCCAGCAGATCTGGAACAACGGCTACTCCTTCCTGGTGGAGTACGACGACACATCAGACAAGTCCAGTAAGTCCACAGACTCTTTTGTCATTCATTTCACGATTTGTTCCATCTCAGTTTCACATTAAGAGTCATGTTGGTAGATTTAGAGCAACTCAGCAGTTTTCCCCCCTTAAAAAAAAAAAAATCAGATTACATTGACAGGACCTCACAAACAGAGGAATGCATGTTTAGATCTACACAAGGGGATAATCTCCTCCTACACCACCTCCTTTATGAGCCCTCAGTGTGGAGGAAAGGCCAGTAATCAATGCTACACTGAAAACCACAACCGCCACGTGGATCTGCTGACTGTCATGTGACCTAACTACAGACTTTTGGTGTAATTACCAGGGCCGCACTAAAAAAAACACAGCTACTTTTGCAAACCACTGCAACTCCTAAATATAGACATATTTTTATCTTATTTGGGTATAATGGTTTTAGAGGCAATTTCACAACCATGGCATGCTCTCAGTTTTTTCCATTATGAGCTCAGTGCGGTGCTGAGAGAACACAAACAGCTTTACACAGTATTCTGTTACCACCAGTATAAACACAGAAACAATGGAGGGATCTTAGAATGACAGCAGGTATTAAAAGTTGATTCTTTATTGACTCCAGCATGTTTTGATGCAGTATATTCTTATTATCTGTTAATAGCACTGCTGACATTGATAAGCAGCTAAGAGGAGCAATAAAAAGTCATTGCCTTCTGGTTAATTGTGCACACTAAAGATAATGTTTCCTGGATGTTTCTGCGTCAGTGTCACTACAGCATAACCTGTTCCTCAGCAGATGTCCTTTGTGTTTGTGTTTGTGTGTTTGTGTGTGTGTGTGTGTGTGTGTGTGTGTGTGTGTGTGTGTGTGTGTACGTGTGTGTACGTGTGTGTACGTGTGTGTACGTGTGTGTGTGTACGTGTGTATGTGTGTGTGTGTGGGGGGGTCATTTCCTCCTTTGTGTGGTTCCAGAACAAATGCTTGACAGTTATAGATGTGTTTCTTTGTTTGTCTTTTTCCCTTCCTCGGTTGTAGCGCTGAAAGGTGGACCCCTGCAAGACAAATTCAGACTGTGTCAGTTCCACTTCCACTGGGGGGAGAACAACGCCTGGGGGTCTGAGCACACCTTGGACAGGAGGCTGTTTCCTGCAGAGGTACCACGTCTGTCCTGTAGCATGCAAACACAAACATATCACATGACACCTTTGGGAAATGTGTTTTTAGAAGACTGTTATCACATTTGAGGCTCATACAAGTGTGATGTGGAAGCTTGAAGGCTGCAGTGCACAAACACTGTTAATTAACTTTATAGTGAATTAGCAGATGTCTTGTATCCAGCAGTGAAAATCAGAAATTTACTTTTACATTTTCATACATTGTTGATTTTTCAATGAGAGAGAAGGAGTAGATGTCAATTTAAGGATTTAAGGTCATCAATAAGGACGCAATATCAGCAAGTCATCAGTATCTGTCCATAAAAGCTTTCAAATGAATTATCAGCATCGGCCTGAAAGAAACATTTCTGCTGATGTGACCTCTTTTTTTGCCTTTTCGCCTCCTGCCTGTGCTTCCCATCAAACTGTTTCACCCTGACAGCCTCGCTGCTTCCTCCACAGGCTCCACTTTACTCAGCTGCCCACCAGACCCGCTGCTTCCTCCCACTTTAACCTGAATAACAAACTGGTACTCTGTACTCTGGTTGCATCCACACAGAGAGCCGGGGATAGCTGGCTGTGCTTTCCTCCAGCAATGCTGCAGCTAACACTTCCCCACATCCCCTCAGCTAGCCCCGGCTCTCTGTGTGGATCCAAACCGGAGCACCAAGACCCAGTTGGTTATTCCGGTTAAAGCAGAGAAGAAGCAGCTGAGTGAAGTGGAGCCTACAACGGAAGCAGCAGGATCGTCAGGGTGAAACAGTCTGCAGAGGAGCTGCTGTGTTTGGCTGCACAGATAGGAAACCGCTCGACTGACAGGATGTACTACTCTGATTTAGAAAAAAGACTTCTTCTTTTTGCTTTATAACGGAGGTTGGAAACAAGCGTATTAAATGATTCCACTTTCTGTTTCAGAGTGTGCACCAGAGATTAAATTCTACCCATAATCCTGTCTGTTTTATAAACTGTACTGCTCCACCTGCTCTGCAAGTTCATTAAAGTTATTATTGCTGAGCTTCCTGAGCTTCTTAGGTGTTTCCTTAGTGAAATCTATAATTGCATGTATAGTAGTCTCCTCAGTTAGGTGGTAAAAAAAAGTGCATTTAACAATATTGGCCAAAAATCTATGGAAAATAGAAAATATTGGATATCAGCAAAACGAATCCAATATCATGCATCCCTAGTAACTGAAATCAGATGAGACAGTAATGATTATCAGAGCAGAGTATTTTTATTTATCTTAAAACATGCCTGGGCAAGATAATGAATTCCCATGCTGATATTGGGTTGCTGCAGCAATAGACAGTCACATAAACACTACACCACAGAAAGTAGTAAAGTATGAAGTGAAGTATGAATATATAAATGTGTTTCAGGCCATGGAAGACTTCTGTACTAATATCTTTCCTAAAAGATTGGTGTGATTGAAGTGACTAAAAGACAAGACAATATTTAGGTAATGTTTTATACCATATAGGGGAGCGTCTGATGCAGTCTCACTGAATGGAAAAAGTCAGATATGCAGCACAAGCCAGCCTTAATTCACACTTAATCTGCAGTGACTTTCCACAAGACCACATTTTCTTAAAGGTTAAAAGAACAAAATCCAACTTTGCACCATCTGAACAGTGTAAATGTTGACTTAGTTCACAGACACTTTTCTTCTATTCATGCCCCTCCGCCCCTTTGAAATGCATGGAAAAATACTGATGGTATCAAGTGTTGTGCACGAGTGCTTTTATCAAACTGTGTTAGCGATACTCCTCCTCCTCCTCCTCCTCCTCTGTTGGCTGTATCGCTGCTATCAGACATACATCTGCAGCCACAAGCTTCAATTCAGCCTGCAGACGTATGCCTGTTTTTCACTTCAACTTTGTGTCAATAAAACCAAATTCAAACATTAAGTGTGTGTGTGGCAGCAGGTGGGACCACAGAACATCTATTTTCGTGTTTTTCCATCAGCTTAAGCACAATTATGTAATGGGAAGTTCCACTAACTCACTATCTGTGTGTGTGTGTGTGTGTGTGTGTGTGTCTGCAATGTATGTCCTCTGCCAAACCCTTATTGGCGGTGCTGGGAATGTGTTCACGTCATGGTTGTTTCTCATCACTCAGCAGTCTTTGTGTGTGTGTGTGTGTGTGTGTGTGTGTGTGTGTGCGTGCGCGTGCCGAGGATCAAATTACAGTCCTGACTGGCAACTTTGTTCCATCTGTGCATGTGAATGGCCTCTGTGTGTGTGTGTGTGTGTGTGTGTGTGTGTGTGTGTGTGTGTGTTTAAACATATGGTTTCCCACAATTTCAGTACACGTTACTTAATCTACAATTACTTTAGCACTGCCATTGCTTGAACTGTGTTTATTCGATCTTCTATGAATATAATAAAATTCATTCATGATGCAGATTTAAAATAAGTCAGTGAACAAGCAAAGAAGGTAGAGAAGAAGAAGAAGAATTAGAGTGTCATTTGGAGGACACAGGGTGGGTTTGGGATCAGGCCTGCAGGGATTAAAAAGATCAAGGTTATAGATTACACTCACTGGCTTCCACACAAGCTCATGATGTGTTTACATACTGTGTGTGTTTCTCAGCTCCACTTGGTCCACTGGAACTCTGACAAGTACAGTCTGTTTGAGGAGGCAGTGATGGAGGACAATGGGCTGGCTGTGATTGGAGTCTTTCTTAAGGTACACACACACACACACACACACACACACACACACACATATACATACACTTTGAAATCTCTGAAATAAGCACAGGGGAAACAATGATATGAGTTCTGCATTTTGTTTATCAGACCTGCATGTGTGAGGAAGCTTGCTGTATATGTTACGTGCTTTATGCAGCATATGCGGGTTTGCACTGTGGCTCCAATCCAGATTAATGTCTAATCCTTGTGTAGGTGGGGAAGAGACACGAGGGGCTCCAGAAACTGGTAGACGCTCTGCCTGCAATCAGACACAAGGTTAGTCCACATATACAAACACACACACACACACACACACACACACACACACACACACACACACCACAATGTTAAGATGATGTGTAACGTCTGTGAAATGTTCTCCAGTCCAGCAACCAAATACTATATATTGACCCTTGTTAAAATGTGCTTCACTGAGTCCATTCAAAGTCTGGTAATGAACGGGGGCAGCACTTCAGCAGAAGGTAGGTAGTAACGCTCTCTAGTGGCTCAGCAGAAGCACTACAGGACTCATCAGACTGGTCTCTCTCCCAGGCATCACAAGTGACAATGAGCTTCTTTCATTAAATAGTCCCAGCAGCTAAATCTGGAACAAACATTTAAAACACATTCCTGTTTTTGTGTCCACTGCATGTGAAGAAATTAGATTAAATCATATCAGCAACGGATTAAAGAGCACATGTAATATTTACAGGAAATGACGTACTACATAAATTGAGACTTTGAAGTACAGGAAATCAAACCTACGTCTGTTTTACACACATTATTGGTCAAGAATGTGCTACTTTATTTTATTTGCACATCTGTGGGTTTAACGAGGGCACAGTACGTCATATCAGTTACTCTTAAAAGTTATAAAAAGCTCTCATTAAAACATATTAATGTCTAGTTTTGTACTGGTGGTTGTACCATTTGAATGTGACTGAACTGAGGTCATAGTTGGGCCTTCTGTAAAACCATTGCTACCATACGGCTTGTTAATAAAAATGGATGATATGGTTGCTGTTTGTCCAGAAAGATGACAGCAGAAAAATACATGAATTCATAGATTTATTAGGTTATACTGACTTCTAATTCAATTTGCATCAGCACATTTTTAATTAACCTTGCATCCACATTGTAACAGGTTTCTGCCTCGGTCCTGCTCGTGTCTAGGCTTTAGCATAAAGCTGAATTCCTCTCACAGGCAGCTGAACTGACAGTGTGTGTGTGTGTTGTTCCTGATTGTTTGTCTCTCTCCGTGTCTGCAGGACAGTGTCGTCGAGTTTACCAGATTCGATCCCGCCTGCCTGTTACCCGCCAACACCGACGACTACTGGACCTACCACGGCTCTCTGACCACACCTCCTCTGACAGAGTCCGTCAGCTGGATCATTATGAAGCAGCACATAGAAGTCAGCCATGACCAGGTGTGTATGTGTGTGTGTGTGTGTGGGTGTGTAATTTGGCTTTCATGTTTCATCATCTTCTTAAAAAGAACATCACCAACTGCAGCCATTACTACTGTAGTCAACTTCATTTTGCACCTTATTTGATCAAAATAGGGCATAAACGCCTTTCTGAAAATGACACAGTCAGCTAAATAATTTCATCATTCTACTCGCCTTTTCCACTGGTAAGAAACTGGGATAGATTTTCATCTTTCACTTGGCATTGCTGCTCCAAATACTGCCGTGTTGACAGATGAGGACAGACACTGATGCATCTCTTCCCATCATCTGTGTGGTTACTAGATGATGGTCTAATGTTCCTGTGAAGCTCTGTTTATTGCTGTAATCATTCCTCTTGTTCATACTGACCATTAGAAGATCCCTTCATAATACACTTACAATGTTAGTGATGGAGGACAAAATCCACAGTCCTAGCTTCAGTTTCCTAATGAGTCAAATTAAGTAGATATGTTTCAATGTTAGTCTTTTTGGTGCCAAAGTCCCTCTTTTTGTTACTATACTTCCACCACAGCTCAACAGGGAAACACTAAGAGGGAATTTGATGCTTAAAAGACTGTAAATGTGTCAGATATCCACTTGATGTGACAGACTCAGACTGCTGCAGCCTCATATAAGCTTCACATCAACAAACCGTGGATTTCAGCCTCCATTATTTACATTTAAAGCACATTTTTCATAGTCAGTATGAAGAGTATGCAAGTTTATTTATGAGCCTGTTTTAAGACTTAAGACTCTCTCCCCTTCAGCTGGCAGTCTTCCGGAGCCTTCTGTTCACCTCGGCTGAGGAGGAGGTACAGAAGAGCATGGTGAACAACTTCCGCGTGCAGCAGCCTCTCCGGGGTCGCACCGTCCGCTCCTCCTTCACCCCCTTCCTGCAGGAGGCGCCGTCAGCCGAAGCCGACAAGCACACCCACTGACAGCGCCAGAACCAGAACCAGTACACACACATCCTCCCACACCACGACCACCCTCACACAAACACCAACAGTACGGTTTACTGCGTGTAACCAAACTCTCCAGAATCTTCTCATTTCTTTCAACATTGCAGATTTGAAACATTTAAGCTGAGAACATATTTTCCAGTAATGATAACGATTCCTCTGAGGAGCTTCAGTTACTCTCAGCACTGCTCCTCTAACACCAAAATGACAGTTAACAGTTTTACATGGATGTTGTTAGGAGACGTCTTTTTCTGCTTAGTTGAGATTTTAATTATTTTATTAATTATCAGTTTTTGTTGTGACTGACCAATAAGCAATAAGGGATGGTTGCCGTGGGGAAAATATGTAGTTTTACTGATTTTTAATTAACATGAATTATATTTATTCTAAATCTACAATTTATTGAGTTATTGTACGTGAGTTTGCACCTGCAGCTCAAGGAAAAAAAGAAAGGAGAAAAAAAGTGAGCGCTGAGCAGAAGGTGTAAACTCAGTTGTACTGTGTGCAGGCCACAGTTGGTACTTCCCGCTGGTGATGGTTTTATCCATATAAGGAGGCTGGAGCTGCTACCAGTTTACAGCACGACTCCCAGGAGATTTAACAGACTGGAGTTCTCATCTGGAAAGACACTCTCCAGATGAGATACAATACATACATATATATGTATCAAATATCAAGCTTTTTATACCACAATGTCACTTTTAAAATCTTTTACGGATGCTTGTTAGGTAAATGGCTGATTGAGTCATCAGTATGTTATTAAAATGAGCAGAATGTATGTTTTCTCAATCTGTTACAAAGAGATTTTACATTTTACAATACACACGACATTCAATATGTTTTATTGCATTTGTTTTTTAGAGTTTCTTTACTGTTTTTTTCACAGTAAACAAACTCTATTCAGCCTTGAATCTACATGTTACTATTACGCACAAACATGCAGAAACTGTAGTATTTTAGGACTATTCTGATTGAAAGGAGCAGTTCTTCTTCCATAACTCTGTCTTACTTCATTCTCATGTATCATAACCACAGTGCCTTACATGTTGTCTGTGTGAGACTCACTACTGTTGGTAGTTCCCCACCCCAACACAAACTGAGCATGTTCCACACCTGTTCTCTAGAGCTGCAGTTCAAACACAGCAGATGATGTCAGCTCACAGTAACAGTGGAGGCTGAGCGCATGTTTACTTCACCTCGTTCGTCTTCTTTTGACAGAAGTGAATCAGCGAGTAAAAGTAGAGCAGCAACAGCAGCAGAGTTCCTTTTTATCATCACGCTGCTGTGCTTCAGCTCAGTCAGCTCAGGAATCAGGCGAACCTGGACCCGCTTTAACATCCAGGTCGACTAATCGAATCAGATATCGAGAAGCTTCTGCCGTCTTCGTTCGTCTTGTCTGTTTTGTCAGTTTTCTGTCCAATCACGTTTGTATATCTTTGTGGAAATTACTAAAATGAATCAAAGTAACATAGGATAGGACAAACTAAAATCAGCTGTTTTGGGTTCAGGGGGAAAAAATGGTTAAAAGAATTACAAATGTTACGTTGAAATTCACAAAGGACACTACCATTAATAGCTGCGGTAGATACATACATTAAAGTATAGACAGTTGACACAGTGGGACCAACTGACAACTACACAGCAGCCTTTTATATCAGCCTGCCTGCTTCCACTATTTCAGCTACTTGCTCTAAAGTGCACTTGATCTACTTATCCAGAGCTTTAAAATCTCTAAACTGGAGATAAATCAAGCGCTCCTCTGTCTCTGTCTACATTTTGAACTTTATTCAGGATTTATTACGACAACACTGCAGACGCCGCCTCAGTTGCAGATGTCGCAAATTAAGAGCAAGACCAGGCAACCTCGCATCATATAACAAAAGTCTGGCATTGTGCTCGTTTCAGCACACACCCAGCAGACATGGCTCGAAGGTGTGAAGCTCACTCTGCAGCATTTTTGGGAAGAGAAAGAAAGATAAGAGGAAAGTAAGTGAGAGTGATGGAAAGTAGAAGAGGAAAGAAAGCATAACCAGTTCATCAGCCTAATTTCACATCTCTTGCTTTAACTACAATTGCACTAAAAACCATAAAAAGCACATCAAAGAGCATGTATATCCCACTGACCATAGAGCAGGGGTGAGAGGTCACGGTTGTCTTTCTAATCTCTCAGTAACAAAAGCAACCGTCCAAACTGGCCCTCCACCCCCCCCACACACGCGCACAGAGGCACACATCAGTAGCTCCTCTCCAGTTGAGGCCTTAGCATGAAGCCACGCACCGAATAGACTAACTGGACGCGTACTGAAAAGATGTGACACTTAAAGTGAAGCGCACCCAGTGACGTTAACGTGTCGCGAAGGCTGCAGGCTGGCTACATAAACAGCGAGAGGGGCCGCAGGTGGCAGGTTCCAGAAGATTCTTTGAAAAGCAGTCAGGATTTTTTTGCGCGGACGTCTGGGAATGTGGCATGCTCGCTTTATGAAAACAGATAATGCAATCGAGAATTTATGTTTGATGTATATTTTTTTAAAAACCACATGGAGACAAGGGACCCAGTACTGCCTTCATCTTGTACAGCTGTATTTGATGTATTTGAATCATACACCATGACTTGCCTTCATCTTTCATGACGTTTTATTCATGTTCAGCTTCTTTTTTTTTTTAAATGCCCTTTTGTTTTAATTTTAATGAATGTAATTATATATACCAATACAAATGTTAAATCTGTGGTAAATGTTTTGTCTAAATTTTCTTCTGTGTTAACGTTTATATCAGTGATACAGCATCAGAAATCCAGTGAAGGTGATTTTCTTCATAGATTGTTAAAAAATGGAGATGATGTTGCATGCCACTGCACCTTCAGGAACTCACAATCTTTCTAAAGGTTTAATATAATAATTCAGAATGTTGTCACCATGCTGTATTTTCTTCATGATGTTTTTCATCATCGCCTTCTGTGTCCCCATGTGCTGTTTTAGCAGGTGTGTGTTAGCCCCAGGCTCATTGAACGTCTATTTTTGTGTGTGTGTGTGTGTGTGTGCATGCGTGTTGTACACCGTATGCAGTACTTTATTATAGCTGTTTATTTGTTCAGTGGGCAGCTAACATTCCTGTCCTGTGGGGGCTCCACTAGGTCCATCTCCCCTCCCAGCATGCCTTGCTCCACCTGGATGCCTCTTTATAGGCCCCCATCCAGATGTGCAACCGGGAAGTGTTTTGCTTCCAGAGACCCCTGCTCTGTAGGGGAATGTAGAAAAAAAACAGTTGAAAAAAATAGAGTGTGTTGATTATATGATGTAGATGCAAAGATGATTTTAAAGAAACTGACATAATAATAGGTTGTGTACATAAATAAAGTCATGTGATGTAAAAAGAATGTATATCTGGGTTTTTGTGTGTGTGTGTGTGCCCCAATAAACAAAGTAAACATCTTTGTATGTATATATAAATTGTTTATTGGGACCATGCACAGTGTTAACTACACAGTTTAGTATGTGATGGACCGTACCATCTGCAGTCTCTTCAGTAGGCCAATATTAAAACATTTAACAGCACAATAACAAACAGTACAAAGACAAAAAACCACACAGGACACATGCAGAATACAAAGCTACACACAATAGCACATCACATATACTGTAATATGATTTAATTTAATTTAGTAGTAGGCAATTTATGTAGTTAAGTATTCAACAGAATGGAAATTACCTTCATTACAAATAAAGGTATATTTATATTTCATTTGGTGGAGTCCAGTTATATCGATCCTTATACATTAGAGTAGGAAACAAATGTAAATCTACGAACAAAAAGCTTTCATCAAGAACAGTGAGCATGAAAAAATGAGACTAGTGAGTGAGGACAGTTTGTCAGAGGGCATGTAGGCGACTCTGAAGTCACCTACGATGAGACCAAAATTGAGCCTTTTGGCCATCAGCATCCCTACCATGAAGCATGTTACCACCAGATCAGGGGGGAAATAAATACAGCAAAAGAAATGGAAAACCTGCTCCAGTCTGAAAGAAACCTGCCACTGAAGAGATTTTCTCCCCAGCAAAACTACATACCGAAGTACAAGGGAGTGGCAGAGTCAAAGGCCATCAATTTTGAGTTTTGCAACATTTCAGTGTCCAGATGTGTAAAGCTTATATTGACCCATCCACACAGATTCAAGCTTATAACTGCTGCCAAAGGCGCATCTACTGAAGTCCTAACATGGAGGGTGTAAATGCAAACATGCATTTAGAATTTAATATTCATTAAATCCATTTTGATAAAACGCTATAAAACAGCAAAGCCTGACAAAACTCAGAAGTAAATACCAAAATGGGGACAATGTTTTACAAACTGACCTAGATTTTCTAAGAAATGAAACTATGAGTCCATTGTTCTTCCAGCATATCCCCCTGACCCAACTTCTCTCTAAACCTGAACCAGGACAGGACAGAGTTTCAAAATAAAAAACTGCCTTTCTCTATCAAGCCCCCCCCCCCCCCCACCCCATCCCCTCTGATACCTTTGAAGCCCCCTGACATAGAGAGGGATGTTTAATGGCCCCCACCCAGACGCCTGGGGTCCAATGGGTGGGATGTTTACACTCCGTTACACAGTGTTACTGTGGTTGGGTGTGATATGGTTCTCCACCTTATTCAAACCAAAGAGATGGCGATTGAAGCTGACCTCTAGGGGTGTTTATTGTGCTTGTTTGAAGGGGAGAGGGGCCTGGGTCTACAGGGACACACCAGTCAGTCTCTACTGAGCTTCCCTTGATTGTATGAATCTGTACAGACTGACTGGAGACCCCTAAGCTTTGAACTGTACAGTATGTGTGTGTGACTTCATTGTGTCTTTGTAGCAGGTCATTATGCAAACATGTTATAACACTTGAATGAAATCTAGTAATTTCACTGCACATATAGCACACTCTGGGTTGTTTTATGCTGATGTTAAGGACATCTGGAAGGAAACTGAACACGTTGCTGAGTTGACATTCTCGGAAACTTGGCCAACACATATGTTTATCTGTGTCCTGTTTGAGATGATCATAGCTTTAATAACTGCTAACAGGGCAGTTTTCTGCTTCCCGAAACATCCTCCAGCTTTGGTGCCTTAACATCTGGCTGTTGTACAAAAACAAAATTTGACAACACATAATGAATTAAGAAAGGAAATGGTTTCTTATTGCCAATAAATCCAACAAAAAAAACCCCAAACAGTGTGCTTGTCTAGCCGAGTCTGTCTAGCAATACATTTAAGTTCCCTACTCTGTCTACGGTACTCAACCTCAAGCCCATGGGAATGTAAGCCACTACTGTAGTAAAATGTAGTAAATCATTAAAACAAGTCATAAATATATTGTTATGATGTTAAAAAAAAAAGGCTGAATAATTTTCTAAAACAGCTGGACAGTGTAGCTTTTAGCAAACATTAATCAAACATGAGGAAATAGCGCAATTCTTGGGGACTATATTCAGCTGCGGATTAATACACGTTTTGTACTCCAGTGATATCTGTATTGGCCTGAATGAAAGACAGAGTTTCATTCTGCCGATTATCCTTTGAAGAAGTGGGGGTCATCTATTCAAGGACTAGGCAATCTCACCATCACAACATCTGATATTATTTTTGAATGTAGAGAATGTTGCATTATGAGTTGTTTCTAGCCTTATTGTTGCTAGGCTAGCAAATACCTAAATTTGTAGTTTTTTCAGAATCCATCTGTGTGCTCATAGTAGGCTAATAAAGGAACATCACAGTTAATATGCGTCTCTCTGATGTATTTTTAAATTGTTTTTGGACAACAAATGGATAACAAATATCAGGCTTTGGCTACGCAAACAATACTTGTTAGTAGACTAAGTTCACTGTTGGTTTTGGTCTTTTCATGAGATCACTAGCCTTATCCATCAAAATCGGCTGGATCAACAGAAAATTGTCAGTAAATTAACTTCTTCAAGGAGGTTTCAGTCAAAGGGTTTTGGCAGTAAGATGTGCAGAACCAGTCAAAACTTTCATCTGAAAGAGTGCTTTGGTTGCCATGTGGTTACCGCTCATGCCACATTATCAACGTCACATGCAACGTCCCTGGTTCAACTCCAGTAAAGGACCTTTGTTACATGCCCCCCCCCCCCCCTCTCTCCCTGTTTCCTGTTGGTCTCTATGCCAGCTGCTTTCAAATAAAGGCAAAAATGCCTAAAAACATAACACTGAAAACAAACCTTTCACCTGAAAACTACAGTTGACTGTGCGTGTTATGTAACTCTGAAAGAACTTTTTCATTTAGAAATAATGCTGTCTAGTGCAAAGATCTGCAGCATGTAAACTGAGTCTTCTTTTCTTTATTTGGAAACTGCCACCCTGAGTTTGAATACTAATGAAGACAAAGCACATAAGTGAATTAAAATGAACACATTTCTCAGTTACCTCTGTTGATATCTATCAATCAATCAGTCTTCATTTATATAGCACCAAATCACAACAAAGGTCATCTCAAGGCACTTCACACATAGAGCAGGTCTAGACTGTAGTCTTTTAGTCTTTAAATTGAATTAAAGAGACCCAACATTCCCACATGAGCAAGCGCTTGGCAACAGTGGCAAGAAAAAACTCCCTTTTAACAGGAAGAAACCTCAGGCAGAACCAGGCTCTAAGTGGGCGGCCATCTGCCTCGACCGGTTGGGGTTGAGAGGTGTACATATCTAGCCATGCACAGTTTTCACTGGGGACAATGTTTTCATTCACTGTATTGTAGAAAGATGTGTTGATTGAATGCATTGATGGAGGCATATATCTCAAAACGTGCATACATAAAACCAAAAGTACCTGCGTGGATAGACACCACTAGAGGTAAGTGAGAAAATATATTTTTTGTAATTTGGTTGAACTAATCCTTTTATCTTTAATATTTTCTTCCTTCTGCTACCAAGACAGCTAACACACCTAATTATTTTTCATGTGTATGTGATTTCTAACTATTAAATATGCACTGGTATGCCAGCAACCCTCTGATTTGCACTGTAGCAACTTTGTTCAGTGGCCCTCAATGAAGTCAAGAGATGAAAAGACGAAGATGAAGCAGGCGGGTTCTAATTAGAGCGCACGTCTTCCTGCCGTCTGTTCTCTGTTTGAGAGGAATCACTTGAGATCAACAATCCTCGAACCCCTCCAGTCCTTCATGCAGGCAGACATATAAACAGGAACATACAACAAGAGGCCCTGCTCCCTCTGAACTGCAGGCCAGCTGCTCTTCCTCCTCATCTTCCTCCCAATTCACTCATCAGTGTCTCTGATGTGTTTGTTTGGTGTTTCCCATCATTTCAGACAAAGGACTTGAGAATGTTTTAACTTTAATGCAGACAGAACTGGTTTGTCTAGATGAACTTCTGAATGGGCCTTATTTAACAATACTGTGGGCTAACAGGTTGCACCTTTACTGGTAATATCAGACAAAAAAGTACAATAATATAATATATGCACATTTTTAATTAACTGTATGTTAGAGTGACAACATTTGTAACACCAGATGATAAAGTCTTTACGCGTACTTTAAATGAGCAAAAATGATCCTGTACCCTGTAAAGAAAGAAACTTCCAAAAAAAGGATACATTTAACAAACCCTATGATTTCTCAGTCTAAAAGTGATCAATATACAAGACTGGTAATTGACGGGGAAAGTTTTGCTTGTTTGCTTGTTCAACCACTTGTCAGTGATACCCGCTCTAAAGCAGCATTAGTTGATTTTGCCCATTTGGGGGCAGCAGAACAACCTTCAAACACAACATTGACTTATTCCCATGTTGATACGAGCCATGTGTTAGCAAACTGTTACACATTCAGCAGATATGGAGTAACATTAGGAGCATTTTGCCCTCCTCCAGTTTCCACAGCTAAAGCAATGGCACAATGCCACATCTTAACCAAGCACAAACAGATATCTGAGCTCTGGTCAGGTTCAGGGTGACCTATTGCTCAGGAGGATTTCTATGTAAATCAAAATGTAAAAATAACTCCAAAAGCTCTCTTGCTCGTGAATAGTTATGTGAGCAATCCCAACAAATGATTTGCTCTGTAAATCTAACATCACAGCGCTTCCATATTTTGAGCAGACAGAAAAACAAACCCAGTTATGTTGGTGAGGTATTATATATGTATAAATATGTATGTATATATATATATATATATATATATATATATATATATATATATGTGTATATATATATATGTGTATATATATATATATATATATATATTAGAGGGATGAAAGGAAATGACAGTGACATACAATGACAGTCCTTTAATTTGGACTTGAACCAGGAACTCCTTACACCACTGGCCTCTGTAAATGCTTTGCTATGTTGAACAGCTAGAGGTTAGCTGTCTGTCACTTCAGGAAATAGCTTACATTGGGGCGTATTTCCACTGAAAGCAGCCACCTGCTGCTTCTGAGAACGAGGACAGTGAGAACATGGCTGGATCACCATATGGACAATCTGGGGGCCCTTGAGCAGGAAGGGGCCCTAAGTGATGGGAAAAAATGTGTGCACTTTTTTGGTCAGGCTCCACAGAAATATGACAAAAGGCTTGACCCATTCTCTTGATGTTGATAATTATGGTCAATGTTGGAAGCCTATATGTCCACAATAAATATGGAGTTACAAGGTTTTCACCTGACAGCAGAGCTATCCAGTCAGAATAAGATAAAAGTTGTTTGGCAGACATGAACTTCAGTGCCCAGCTTCAGTACTTATGCAGCCTTGAGTGAGACTGAATGAAAACAGTAGCTGTAGCTGAAAAATTAAAACAATTAGCTAAAAGGCGCTAAAATCCACATCATAGAGCTGAGCGGAAGTGCACAGTCTGGTGCTGACTGCCTGTTGATTTGTCACTACAAGCAGCCCCTCTTACATTATACATAGTCCTTTGATCCATTGTTAATATAATATAATACAAAATGATGTATGCACCTTTAAATCACTCGCTTTTAAGAATGAACACCTGAAAGTAGTTCCAAAGGATTCATTGTCAGCAGCTTGCTATAATAATCCAGACACTGACTGTTTATATGTTTGTGTTCTTGATGTTCTCACTGGTCAGCATACATGCAGAGAAGCTGGAAACTGTTGCTGGTGGATGTTACTACAGCTGCTGTGACAGGACCCCTCCCACACCCACACCACAGTGTTAAGTTTCTATACGAACTGTTTCCCATCAGTGCAGCGTTCCCTCGCATATCTGCAACTGTAGGCTCAAAATGATTTCACTCCATCAGAGTGGGCGGTCACATGACTAACATGATGCCATGTGGGCACAGAGTGAAATCAATGTGAAAAAAGCATTACTGTTAAAGGTGGGTTCCCTCATGAATAAATCATAATGAGAGGTGGAGAATGGCCTTACAGTGTGGCAGTAGTTCAGGTTTGTGGTTGCTTCACAATAATGCTGTCAGACATCATAGAACCTTTGTATACCTGTGCTCACCCACATTTTGTTACTGAATCTCCCATCAAATACTTCTATTTCACAAAAAAGAGAAGGAATAAAACATCAGCAAAACAGAACACTATGCATGTCATCTATCAAAGCCACAGCCAGTAATCTTTCTGAAACTTTAAAATGTGTATTGTTTCCATGGAAATTAGTGTTGCATTATAAAGGAAACATGAAGTCTGAATGTACTAAAACTACATCTTACAAAAATGAATGTGGATTCATTGTGAAATGTAAGACAAAAAGTGACAAAAACTTTAGTAAGTACCTGAATCATCATTTTACATGAATTTCATATATGCTCCACAAAAACATTTGCCAATTACTCCCAGACTGTCGCAATCATGCTGAAAAAAGAAGAGACACATGAATTGAGGGACAAAGTTCACTGTGTTGAGGTTCTTATTCTGTTCCTATTTTGTGTAAAAATGTGTTTAAAGGTTGATGTGAAGACAGTCTGAGTCAGACAAATCAAGTGAAGATCTTTTTAGTAGAAAATTCTCTCTTTTTATAACTATCCCTCTACTGCAGCTCAACAAGGAAACACTATCCAAGGAAACTAACATTTACACTGTAAGCACATTTGAAGGGGATCTTCTAATGGTCAGTATGAACAGGAGGAACAATTACAGCAAGAAAAACGTCTCAGTACTCACATGGACACTTGACTTGTTTTAGGACAGACATGAAAAACTGTGAACCTGTCCTTTAACCCAAGCACTGAAACCCTTGAGAAACAAAGCTGGTTTGAGCTGCAGACATTCAGAGTAACATAAACTTTAATCTAAATGTTATATATATGAAGTAATACTCTGAAGTCAGCCTCCCACAGTGTCCAAAGTGTATAAAAGCTTCTACATATGTGCACGTCTCTTGGGGGCCTGTTGGAGCTCTTGTGGCCGGTTAGAAAGACAAAGAGACCCAGTTACATGAGCCAGGGACGACAGACATAGATTAAGATGCATTTGTGTCTCTTCATCTGTGGCTCCACCTGAGACGAATGTCCTGCATTCTTCAGGCTTTGGCTGGACAGACAGAGACAATATCACAGCGCACCTTTAAGCCAATAAATGTTAACCGTGTCCGCCTCGTTTGAGCACAGGAAATAGTCTGTCTGCAGCTGCGTGTGTGTCAATGTGAGTATGTGTGTGTGTGTATGTATGTATCAGAGGCGCTTTGAATACCAAACACTGCAGATTTGTCTGTCCGCACTCACGTGTGGGGGGGGGGGGTCGAAAGTCCACCCCTACAGAGCAATTAGACTATTTTTGTTCATATGAAGTCCCCGGTGTTGTGCATATGTGTGCCTGTCTTTCTATCTTTGAGAGAACCAATTTCAGTTTTTTGAGGGTTAAAACTTGGTTTTAAGGTTAAGGTTAGAATTTGGTTTAGGTTCAGTTTAGGGTAAGGGCTAGGTTTAGGCGTTTAGTTGTGATAGTTAGGGTTAGGGAAAGAGTTAGGGTCAAGGTCCTCACAATGATATAAAGACAAACCGAAACTGTGTGAAAATGTGTGTGAAAATGACTTAACTCACTTTCAGGGACACAAACCAGACTAAAGACCAGTTGATTGGGGACAGCTTGTGCAGTTGGGGACAAAGGCTGTGTAATACTGACATTTGAGTCAGTGGTTGAGTTTAGGACAAGTCTTCAGGAAACAACTGTAAGTTAATTCACCTTATGTGACTTGAGTAAACCTGTGCGTGCTGTGCTGTGACAGCGACAGACAAGATATGACAGGTATTTTTACCCACAATGTGGCACATGGTGGTTTACTGTTCAGAGTGCGTGTGGGTGAGCTTACTGGCACAGAGATGGAGGAGAGTCAGCTGGAGTGTGCACTCAGAGTCATATTGCAGTGAATGTGTTGTCTGGTGCATGTCCTAGATGTGATCCTGCTTCACTCTTTTAAACTCCTCCAGACGATCAACGTCAGCCTCTTGATGCGTGCAATGCCCTCTAATAACACTTCATAGTCCAATCAAGCAGCTCCCTTTCTCAAATTCAACACCCTGGCTCTTTAGACGAGGCCATGCTGCAATCATACACTAAAAATCCTTGTCTCAAGTACTGCACCCTCCATCTCTGTTGTTCAACCAAAAATCTTAAAACATTCTGTGGGTGCAGTTGCTTGAGCAGTATTTACCAGCATTGTTGTGGGTTTTGAACTCACCGTCATGCACAAACTCTTCTGTTGACAGTTTCATGTATCAACAGAAAGATGTTTATCATTCCTATGGCTTGGATGGAATTTTTGCTTCTTAAAAGCCTTTAAAATTGTCAATTTTAATGTCAGGCCTACTTTGACGTCTAATGTGCCAGAACTGAAATGGCTGAAACATTTTTATTATATAAAAATGATTCAAGAATTGATGAAAGGACTGTTGCACAACTCAGATTTCTGGGCAAGTTGAAGGGTCCTTATGCAATAGAGGCGTGGTTTCAGGGCCCCCGAAGGCAGAACACATACTCGAGTGAAAGCCCCGACGTGAACAGATATATCAAAATATAAATGTAGAGCAAGCGGTCATGTTAGCCACACTATCCCAGTGTATGATGGGATGGGCTCTGTGTGACCCTGAGTGGGATAAAAGGCTTAGAAAACAGATGGGTGGATTTTTATTGGAGTTTTCACTCTTGTGTGTTTTGTCCTTAGGGAGGCACCATAGAACTGGTTTAAATACTGCATACAAACACAAGCTGGCTATGCTACGGAATCTGTTTTCTGGTTTGATCAAAGACAAAGATGGTGCTTTGTCTCAACCACAAACTTCCCGCCAACTTCAAGAGAATGACATAAGGCTAAATTCTTTCTGTTTCCCAAACATCCAATTAAAAGGCTATTTGAATGCCACACAACCACCTTAAATTTGGTCCACTGGGAGCCAAATGCAAAAACAAACAAACAAACAAACAAAAAAAGCTAATCCAACAACAGTGGAAAGTGATGGGAACAGTGTGCTAAATATTGGAATTACCATGATAAGAGGCTGATTTTTCACTTTCATCATTTTGCATTTTTTATCTCTAACCAAATTCAATTTAGGATGGATGTGGCAAGGCAGCAGCTGCAGGCAGAAACTTTACATTCCTTAAATGAATGAATGACATCCTGTAGTACACTCATGATGAGTCACAGACCTTTCCCTTCTGTCTCTGCTAAGAAATTAAGCCATTTAATGCTTTGAAGAGGGTGTTAATGTCACAAGATGCTATGGATCCCCATTCCTGTGGGCGTAGACTCCCCTCTGGTTATTTTCAGAGTCTTACTCTGAGATCACCACACCCCAAAACTAGCCCAGCTAGTTTGTGATGCTCTGCTGGAAAGAATTGGATTGTTTCTCCTGGTACTCACAGTAGTAGACACACAGTGGAAGGTATCATATTATCTGCTACTGTTCTATAATTATCATTGTTGTGCTTCAGCTGTGTATCTCTCTTCTCTCTCCCTCTTCTTCTTTCTCTCTTAGCCCAACTGGTCAAGGTATATGGCTGCCCCCCTAGATCCCTGTTCTGCTTGAGGTTTCCTCTTAAAGAGGAGTGTTCCCTTGCTGCTGTCACCAGGTGCTTGCTCATGGAGGAATGTTGGGGACTCTGTAAATGAAAGAGTGGCCTAAAGTCTAGACCTGCTCTATATGAAAAATCCCCTGTTGTGATTTGGTGCATTATAATAAACATATATCTCTGTGGCACATTGTGACAATAAACCATTGGTTCTCCATGAGCACGGCTGGACAATGCTGGACAATAGTTTTTATGTATTTTATGGAGGATGTGTGTCATGTGGACATTAGATTTTGGATTGTTTTCTTTCTTCTTGAGTGTAAGTTTATTTTATTGTGTATATTAAGGTTCGTGTAAACCAATTTCCCTCTGAGATTATAATAATATTAATAAAGTTAAAGATGTGAGAATCTGGCAACCATTTATAGACTACACTAGAGCCAAGCTTCTAACTCGCCCACCTTTTTAAACTCAACTTCATATCAAATAAGTTCTGGTCCTGTATCTATTTCAGTGTTTTTAATCCTCCTCAAAGGCGTATTAATTTAATTGATTTTAATTTTACTTCGTGTATCTACCTTTTTTCCTGAGTTTATGTTTTATTTTCTGTTATTATCATTATGTGGGATGAGGAGGTGTAGTTGACTATTGCACTTCTGACCACTAGAGGGCGGTAAAGGGCAAAAGCGGCTTCTGTATAGAGGTGAGATAGCGGGGCTGGGCTTGGTCTAGGGGAGGAACTGTCACAGTGTCTTTTGAAAGCCGATGGAGTAGAGACGAGCCAAGAAAGCACGCTGCTCAGTCTACAGTCATACACACACTCACACATACACACACCCATATAGACGCAGAGACACACACACACACGACGGACTCCTCGTGGCTGAGCCGGGCCGGCATCAGGGGACACACCGGACCGAGACAGACACAGAGAAGGAGAAGAAAGGGGAAACTCAGCCAACGATGTCGGGCTTAAAAAAGAGAAGCTCGAACTCCTCGGCGGACAGGGAAGAGGACAGGCAGGTTACGGAGAGGATGCTTTCCCCTGTAAACGGCGGGGAGAAGGGGGACACCAACCAGGATGGAGCACTGGGAAACGATGCTAACACCGCCGGAGGAGGAGGAGGGGACGGGGTCGTCCTAAAAAGAACCATCACCCTACTGAACGGCGTGGCGATCATCGTCGGCACCATCATCGGTTCGGGCATCTTCGTCACCCCGACCGGCGTGGTGAGGGAGGCCGGTTCGGTGGGTCTGTCTCTGATTGTGTGGGCGGTATGCGGGGTCTTCTCCACGGTGGGAGCCCTTTGCTACGCAGAACTGGGGACCACCATCAGCAAGTCTGGAGGGGACTACGCTTACATCCTGGAGGTGTACGGCTCGCTACCGGCTTTCCTCAAGCTCTGGATCGAGTTGCTCATCATCCGGCCGTCCTCGCAGTACATCGTCGCCTACGTTTTCGCCACCTACCTCCTCAAACCCTTATTCCCGGTGTGTCCGGTGCCGGAGAACGGGGCGAAGCTGGTGGCCTGCCTCTGCATCCGTGAGTAGCCGAGACAAGGGGCCACGCTGAGCCACGCTGCCCGTAGATGATGCAACTTCATGCGTTATTGTTATTGTATGTGTGTGTGTGTGTGTGTGTGTGTGTGTGTGTGTGTGTGTGTGTGTGTGTGTGTGTGTGCCTTATTGTGCAAACAATAGGTGTGTAAAGTGATGCAATGAAACTTCCTGTGTGTGTGTGTGTGTGTGTGTGTGACGGAGGAGACACATACAACATTATAACGCTTACATAAACACACACACATTGTATTATTAAAATAATGTTTGTGGGGTCGCGTCAGATTGATGAGAGGTACGCGCGCACACTTCATCTATCATACCAATCCGAGCGCAGTGGTGAAAAACGTCGCGTTGTTACGTCAGCCAGGTGTATTAATTGCTCGAGACGTCAAGTGTGATATTAATTACGGTAAACACGTACTCTTCACGTACTTCTATGAAATTATTACTGAGTTTGTTTAATTTTTGAAACAAAATGTTCCTTTTATGAGAATGAATGTGTTCATGAACTGTTTGAATGACTCTCAAACTAACAGGTAACGACGGTATAAAGCTTAAAGATGCTAATATTAGGAGCATTTGACTGCGTATTACCATGGTATTGTAGTCAAGTGTGAAATTGGCGGGCTAAGTCTAATTTTGCAGCGCATTAAACAACAAGGCAATTCAAATTAAAAGTTATTAAAAGTGCTTTATATAAAACACAAAATTCGCGCTAAGGCAACATTATAAGAAATAAGTATTAAAAAACACACCTAAATACAATATATAAAAAAAAAACATAAGCAAAAATAGAATAGAAGAAAATAGAATAGAAGACAAAACAGTTGAATACATATTTACAGTGCAATGTACAGAATAAAAAATGTTTGAAAAATTACATTTAGGCAGCAACCACATTTAAAGGAGAGTTTTCTGGCAGCGTTTTCCAAATATATGAAGCATAAAAACTGAGCTGAACTGTTTTCAAGTTCAACAAGCTGAGCTATAATATCCGTTTTATCACCACTAGGGGACAGTCTCTTTTATCTCAGAACACATCTTGGGCTAATAAATGATCTCATTCTATCAAAGAAGGATGATTCCTCTATGTAAAATAAGTCAATTCATTCAGTTCAACCATAACTGTTATTCTGCATTTAAACTCAGTCATGTTTTTTTAGCCTGCAGACAGTTCAGGGTCAGTTAAAATGTGTCTTTGTTGTTTCACAAACACATTGATTTGTTCCTTGTTTTTGTACTGCGTCTTAACAAGATTAACTCTGGATTATTTAGTTGCTTTAGCCTGTTAGCCTCAGCCTCTGCTGGTGGTTTCTTTTCGTTTTTTTTCCTGCTACAAATATCACCTCACACCCCATCTCTAGCTGAATACGGTTACATGTGACAATGTGTTTGCATACATATTAATGTGTGTGTGTGTGTGTGTGTGTGAGGTGCTGGCTAATAACCCTCATTCCTAATCTTCATATTGACTGAAGGCTAAATCCTGACTGAGACCACATGACATAGCTGCGGACTGAAAGGCTCACTTATCTGTGTGTGTGTGTGTGTGTGCGTGCATGCTTGTGGTGTTGCCAGTAGGGTTGTCAGGGTCACTGTGAGGGTGAGCGCCAAATCTCCCCTCTCTCTCTCTCTCTCTCTCTCACACACACACACACACACACACACACACACACACACACATACATCCATAGGTCTATTTTTGTGTGAGTTATTGTTCCATTTGACCCCTTTTCTAAGGTTTGTCTAAGTCACACATGGGTACATTTGTGCACTCAATAAATATATGTATACATATATATATCCAAGTATTTGTCAGGTATGTGTGTGTGCATGCCTGTTTGAGTTTGGTTATGTGCGTGTGTGTGTGTGTGCGTGTGTGTAACTATCCACTGTACTCCGGCTCCCTCTCTCTTTGTCTTGGTCTCTATAACACACAGAGCCTCATTGTGCTCTGTTTCGTCTTTCTGTTGTGGGCCCCGACCTAATTTAGGGGCTTTGAAGGGACCTGCTGCTTTAGTTAATCACTTTTAATGTGGTCCAGGGTTTAGTGGGGCCACTTCAATATCTCTTGGAGTGTGTGTGTGTGTGTGTCTGTGTGTGTGTGTGTGTGTGTGTGGTATAGGAGGAGAAGGGGGGTGGGTAGATACCAGCACTGTACATGTGTGAGTGAAAGAAAGAGGGGGTACGGTGAAAAGGATTTGATCCCCTCAAGAATCTGTTTAACATATCTCTGAATTAATTTCCAGCTTCCACACACACACAACCTATCATGGCATTGATGAAAGACAGCAGTAAAGAGTCGTTCTGTAAAGCTGCCGCCCCCTCACTCTCTCACTCTCTCACTCTCTCACTCTCTGGCTTTGTCTCTCTCTCTACAGTCTTGTTGACCTTCGTGAACTGCTACAGTGTGAAGGCAGCCACCAGAGTCCAGGACTTCTTTGCCGCGGCCAAGCTCCTGGCACTCGGACTGATCATCATCATCGGCTTCGTCAGGATTGGCCTAGGTACCCCTGCGCCGAAACCGACCACACACACACATGCACAATATACACAGAAAAGTAAAGCAGTTTCCTATGAGATGCTTCAGTTTGAACAGCCCCTCCCCCCACGACTCAAGTGACACACCATCCAACAATTATACAGTTTGTTCGCCAGAGGATTTTCATATCAACACTAGAGCTGCAAAACTTCTAACAAGTGGTTTGGTTTGGTTTCAGCGTCTCACATGTGGCAATTTGTGATGGTAAAGTCGTATATGTAGATTTTGCACAGAAGAAGAGACTGAAAACGTCACCTTTGACTCTGAGAAACTAAAACAGACATTAAAACATTTTATAGACACGTATTAAAAAAAGAAGGGACACCTGCACACTGGCATACGACCGCAACGTTACATATATATTCAAATATCTGTATTGAGCTAGTGAGGACAGAGTGCAGGTGGAAGTCCCTCTCTTTTTAATACACCCCTGTTTCACTGACGCACCTGTCACAAGGACTACTCAGGTAGTCAGTAATCAAAATACATGTTAATTGCAAAAGGTAAATAACTCTGTCCTGGCCCATAATGTTAGTCTGTGTTTTTACAGAAGCATAGCACACTCTGCAACCCCCCCCCCCCCCCTTGCAGTAATATGCTATTATATTATCTTTATATCAGTGGTATAAAATGATCTTCAGATGACAATAATATCGTGTATCGCGATTGTTTTCTGAGACAATATATCGTCCAACTAAAGTAGTTATTGTGACAGACCTATTGTACTTTTAGTTTGAATTTAAATGTAATTTTGCCTTTATTTGCCTTATTGTTACATTGTATTGTATTAATATCACTCCAGCTCTACCAGCATGTGACCTTAGTATAATTTATGCTTTTGATTTACTTGAGAATACACACACTTGAAAGCAGGTTAAATGGCTCTAAAGAAACAGGGTACGCTTGAAAATGGATTCAAAAGCAACATTTAGAAAAATATTTCAATCCTGAAAAGCTGGACGTTCATATCACACCAATCATGCAATAAACATTTCAATATGAATCACTTTAGGTGAGACTACAGATAATTCTTGCCTACAACTGAATTTATAAACTATAAAAATACTTCTTTTTTCTATGCCTGTGAAAGGTTCAGTGTAGAATGTAGTAATAATAATAAAAGATAACCCTGACGAGTATATATGCAACAAGCACACACTCTTGCTAATGCCTCTTGCTAGTTGTTGTTTGTTTATGCAGATGCCGGTTAAAGTACCAGATGGCTTAAAGTGTACATAGAAAAAGAGACAAACATCCAGCTGTCCTCAAAGCAGATACACCCACTATGTGTAGTAACTCATCCAGAGAAATGCTTCATTTTCTCAGTGTGGTTAGTGCCACGTGGCCCAAAACAGGAAGTGGTTAATTTAGCCAGAACTCTTGAACAGAATGTCTGCCCCCTCTACAGTGTGGTTTTCCTGCTGATATGTTTTCATCTCCCCCTCTGACATAAACACCATTGAAACCATTCTTTTAAAAAAAAAAGTAGTGATTCATTTAAAGCGGCTCGGGTGGATTTCTCAGTTTGTGCGTGTTTCTGTGACGGTGTAACCATGACGACTATAATCTTACATGTGAAACACAATTGCTCTAAAGTCAAGATGAATGATAAAAGAATGTTTTAATTAACATAATCCTGAAAGACAAATAAGCTTTAGGTGATGGCTGAGACCCGTGAACTTTTTCTCCGTTTGAACCCACGTCAACCCCTCCCGCCTATCCGATCCAGCTCCGGCATCGTAGTCCTGGTCCAGCCAAAGTTAATCTCAGCCAGGTCTTGTTGTCTTTGTTCCATCTGAGTGGTGAATCCCTGGAGGTTGAGTAGCCGCTGTTTAGTTCTCTGGAGTCGGGCCGAACTCTCATTAAGGCCACGGCGTGGTGTGAAGCGCCGCCAAAAAACCCTCCTACAAAAAAACAGGAGGACAGCACAGAGAAAAGAAAAGCACACAATGGCTCTTAAGCAGAACACAGCGCCTTTCATTTGGAAAGTCTTCTCATTAGCCGCAAGAAATCTGAGTCACACAAAAACTCGGGCGGTCAGTTTGAACAAGCAAGAACCCGAGTCCCTTTTACTCTGAATTAACAGACTGTGGAGGGATTGTTGGAGAAGGTATTTTATCACAGCAGGAAGTAAACTCTGCCCTCTAGAGGAAGGATGTGGCCCTCCAGAAAGAAAAGACTTCTTGTCATAGAAAAGGCACTAATCACCTCTATGGTTTACTGTCCCACATACTAAAGGTGGCATAATACCTTCCTGCTTCCTACTTCTACCAGGTAGCTGTAGGCTCCCCCCCGTGTGTGTGTGTGTGTGTGTTTGCTGCCAAGCCACGCCGCGCTGTGCTTCTATCCATCTCTGCACCGAGGCCGTCGTTCCACTGTCCTCCCAAATGCAAAACGGGTACACCAGATCAGCATGAGACGAGAGCGAATCTGCGCTCTGTTGATTCTGAAAAACACTAAGAGGAAACCCACTAAAAAGGGGAAGTCAACTCACTCTGTGCCAAGCAATGTGCGTTGAATATGAATGAGCCAGTGCAAGACACAGACTCACAGACAGTTGCAAAGAAAATGGCGTTACAGATGAGCAGCCAGAGGTGGACGGCTTTGAACGCATTTGTAAAGTTGTCAAGGGTCTGTTCTATCTGATTGTTACGCATTCGCTCTCCAGAATTAGTCATTTAAAAAGGGACGCCTGCGGAGAGGTCACCGAGTTTAAACTGAAGTGGAGCTCATGCAGACTGAGGGGGGATTGTGGAGAGGGGCTGACCACACCAGCAATGTGTTTACCCAGCCCAGACCTCACCGATCACCTCTTACCTTTGACTTCACGTCTGATGTTGACCCCTGTATTTGAACTCAAAGTGCAACACCAAACCTACAGTATTTATTCTCTTCCTACAAAAACACTGTCCATTTTAAACATTCTACAAAAGACCTACAGCTGGCCCTCAGGTTCCCTAACAGTTACCATTACTCTGTCCAGCTCTAATTTCAGAACTTTGATTAAAAATCACGTTTCTTCTGAAGTAGGTCACTCACTAGCAGCATTAAAAGGTTTTCAGTCTTACATCTCCTTTGTGTCACGTAGTTTGAACACAGTTGGACCAGTTTTTACTGTCAGGCATGAAAGTAAGGCTGAGAGATTCACCTACAGCACCTGCTGGCAGTAGATTCCCAATGCAATGTCCCAACACAAGTTTCCTCCTTCATCTCACACACACACACACACAAACATAGTGAGCGAAAGGACAGTGTGTCTGTTTGTGTAGAGGTCAGAGGTCAGAGGTCACAGATCAGCTGACTGGTGGACAAACAGGACTTCAACACTGACTGGAATTGTTCAGAAGTGGAGGGAGTCTTTCTGTCGCTGATGAATGAGTTAGTTGTAATTGCTATAGTGTGGAGTCAGATTCATGAAAAAGTTTATTCCCTCCGCCAAAAGTCAGGTGAAGAGGCGGGGGGACTGAAAGGAAGGAGAGGCATAGTTACCATGGCAACAAAGAGGCCTCATAAAGCCAGCTATTGCTCATAATGATTGAAAATGCTGCGCATCTTGTGACACTTGCTTACTTGGATTTAATTTATGCTTTGGTGAAAGGGTTCATTTGTCTCCATGGTAACCATACACTATCCTCAAGCTGGCTTCTTTAGTTGTATTATATGATCCAGACCAGGACTGATTAAACAAGGACATTACAAGTTATCTAAATTTGCAGCCCAAAATATCAATAAGGAAGTTAAGTGAAAACTACTGAATCTCCATGGCGACGTTAGCAACACTACCCAATCACATTGCACAATGAAATTAGCGGTGTCTGTGACAAATTCTCCAGGTGCGTGACACATTTCTGTTGTGTGACCTTTATCAAAGGTGTCTTGCCACCATAAATTAGCCGTCACTCTTCTCTGATTGGCTAAAAAGGCTGCGTAAGTAGTAGCAGATTATCTAAACCAGCACCTTGAAACATGCTGTGTGTGTGAGGGATTAACTTTGAATAGGAATAAAATAGAGAGTTGGACATCATTATATCGTCAGACTCACAGTCCATTATGACATATAAGTGACTGTAGAGATTTACTTCTGCCATATATGCTATTCAAGTTTATCATTTAATGAGGGTGAGTGGAAAATAAACCCATCATGTTTTCAAAGCAGATGCACAAACTCTGTAATCCCTCTTAGTCTCAAATCTGCACGAGTATCACAAATATTTGCACGTCTAAAAACCCAAAGTTAGAAGGATTTTCCACTCAATGAATCGCTAGTAAATCAATTGTTCAACATATTCTTTTGTCTATCCTCACACAAGTCCAGCGGATGAAGATGAATCCCGTTGATCTCGACCAAATAACAAGCTTCAGCTCTGTCAGCCCTCCTGCAGTTCATACTGGAGTAGAAACAGGAGCTGCATCCACCTTTTTTTTATTCTCCGAGTAATGTTAATCTACATAAGTTGAATGAAACACTGTTTATGTGTGTGGTTGGAGCCTGAAGCCTACTCATTTGTAACTCTAGTCCTTTGCTAACATTTAATCTGATGTCTTTTTCTTCACAGAGCTTCTAATAACTGTTTATCTGAAACACCTTGAGCTTTAGACAAAGACTGGGTGTGTGGCTGTGATAACAATAACAAACTCACCTGCCATTGCTGACATCCTATTGGCTGTCACAGCGCTCTCTGGCTCCCTGTATTCACCAGCCTGTGTGTGTGTGTGTGTGTGTGTGTGTGCTCTGTAACTCATGAGATCAGAGCCTGCTGGTGTCTCAGATTAGAGAGCAGTTTAATCTGATTAGCTGCAGTAAACCTGAGATATCTCTATCTGACACTCGCCCGCACCGTCTGGAAGACAAAATAGGCTAGTCTCTTGTCCGCTCCATTCATCTTCCCCCTTTCTTCTTCCCTCCATCTAGTTGCAACACAATCATCGACACACACAAGTTTTTCTCATGTAAACTCTCACTGGTTTCTCCTTGGTTGAGTCAATGGTTGGCAGAGCTCTCCCTGAGGTGCTGATGGATAACAGGTGTGTGATTGTGCAGTGGGAGGGTCCTAAGTATGAACCAGTCTTTTATAAATATACAACTCAGCATGTTTTTTTTCTTCTTTCACCTGCAAAACTCATTTCATCTCAGCCTTTAGAGGTGGGCATACACCATGTAATGCCTTTGCTCTGATCCACTGTCTCTTTAAACTCAATGTAAACTCAGTCACTGCAGGTATGCACCATAATAGCCTTAAATTAAAGCCTTTTGGACTCTCACCAAGTGCTCCCTGTATTGATGAGGAGACATGTGGAGGGTGGTAATTTGTAATCCCAGCCCCCCTGCCTGCTATTATTACAGTGAGCAGAGAATCGGGGACACAGGTAATCCTTTAAACTGTTTTTGTTAGCTCAGTGCAACCAGTGCCTACAAAATCCTACAAGCAACACAGAGTTCATTTCTTATCCACATCCTGCACGTGTGTATTTTAATAGTGATGGGTTAGGGTTAAAATTGCATCTCATCACTTTCTGTGAATTTCACCTGAACATATTAAAACTTGAACTGAGGCAGCATCATTGAAAAACTGTCAAAGATAAGACTTTTGAGAAGGAGGTTTTTAGATATATTTTTAAAGGGATATTTCCACAGGGCAGCGGCTAGACTGGCTCAACCTAGAGAAAAATTCTATTCCTTCTAAGACATATGCTTGGTAAAATGGAAGAGCACCAAATTAGTGACACAGTAAACACAGTCCTTTCAGTTCTTTTTTCCGTTTAGAAGCTAAATCCGTCTACTCCCTGTTATTAAACAGAGCCAATTTCAACTGGGTCACCAGAGTAAAGAAACTCCAGTTTTCTTTCATTCAGTCTTTGCTGGTGTGTGTGTTCTGCATAGTTCATACATATTTCATTGTGTGTGTGTGTGTGTGTGTGTGTGTGTGTGTGTGTGTGTATCACTTTCAGTGCCTGGCACCGGTATCATGTGATCAGTTTATCGCAGCTCTGAGTGTTTCCCGACCAGTGTAGTGGAAGAGTGCAAGGTGAAGGTGAAGGGGGGGAAAGAATGAGGCCGTAAATTTCAGAGTGAGAAAAAGTGACACAAAGAGGGAGGAGGAGGATTTGAAAAAAACGTGATGACTCACACGTGAGGTGATTGTGTTTGTCCACAAGCTGTTTTTCTGTTATCACTTCTCACAAAACAAAGGCTGAGCAGGCTTTAAAAGGAAGGAAAAGAGCAGGACTTTTCCACTGAAAAAAAAACTCTAAAGGGCTGAGTATCTGTGTGTAGAGAAATGGGCCTAAACATACCTTTTTATTGGAAAAAGGCTTCAGTTCGAATTGACACAGCAGCAGCAATACAAAAAAAACAAACTGAGCTGTCAAACAGGCTACTTGACAGGTGATATTTCAGCGTTTTAGAGATTATAATCTCTGTCATGTTATGTCTGATCTGTCCAACACTTCCTCCAAGACATGTCAAACCTGCTGTTACTGCCAGACAGAGTGCGTCTATAGGCCAAACATCTGTCATTTCAGCTCAACTCAAGTTCACTTTGAGCACTATGAACCTAAAGCATCACCAAATACTATTATTGGAAATTGTAGTCATCATATATATATAAAGAGTTTAAGTAAGTGTGGAGCCCTATTGATACTGATATCAATATTTATCAGTTTAAATATCTGATAACGCTGCATTGGCTTTTTTTCTCTCATCATAAATTCAAATGTGATGTCTCAGCGTCTTGGCTGATATATAACTTTTGATTTGAAACACTGTATCTGAGATAAGCTAACACTGTATACACTGATATATTTCCCATTAGTTGTGCTGTAATTCAGAACAGCTGTAATCACTGTGTGACGACATTCGACACGCTCGTTATTTCATAGCACGACGCAGCACCTAGTCGCTAGTATCAAACTATTAAAGAACATCAGCTATACCACCCATGTCCAGACCAGGACCCAGAGCAGCACTGTCCAGGTGGAGCGGAACATCCACAAGTCTGTCTGTTTAGAGGGAGGAGCAGAACACGAGTCAGTCAGTCAGTCAGACAGACAGACAGACGGCTCGGACGTTTCCCATGCTGCATAGTGGCTTAGGGCTAACCCTGCCAGTACCAACACTGCCCGGGGCTGTTGGTTTAGTAACCGTCGCTGCGTCTGAGAATGTGTGTACGTGTTTGTGGGGGAGCTGCTCCATCAGGAATGCAGCACAGACCCCCCCCCCATCAAACCAGCAGGAACCTGGAGGTTAGAGAAGAGAGGGGGGCGTAAATCCTCCCAGCGGCTGATCACTGAAGTTGAAATACTAACGCAACAACAGCTGATCTGCTTTTGAGCAAGGCACCAAACCGACAGCTTTTTCCCTGTGTGGATCTCTCTCTCTCTATCTCTCCGTCTTTACCCTATAGTGCCCTCTGTCAGCGTTCACTGTGACTGTCCCCCGCCTGAGGTGGATCCGTGAGGTCACGCCACAGTCTGGGCCTCTTATTGAGGGTCTCAGCCTGTCTGAACTCCATTAAATTCTGCAAGTCCTTCGCTTGATCCACATACTGAGACGGATTTGAGCTGTTTTACCCCCCTCGCACCCACCACCACCACCACCACCACCAAAGCTTTTTGTGTGTGTGTGTGTGTGTGTGTGTGTGTTCAGTTCAAACTCAGATCATTGTTTCATTTATGGTTTCCAAAGCTCAGGTTGTCCCAGACTGACTCGTTAACCTGCCTGCAGAGGAAGAACTCAGACAGGCTGATTTGGGCTTTTCTCATCATCCTAACCCCTCCTTCTGTTATTTCTCCTCTTCCTCTTTTCTCGGTCGTCACCAGGCGACATAGAGTATCTTCTTCCAGAGAATTCCTTCAAGGGGACCAACACTGAGTTCGGCAACATCGGCCTGGCACTCTACAGTGGTCTGTTCGCTTATGGCGGCTGGTAAGTTAACACATTACTTTCTGGATCACTATCCAGCTTTCCATTTAGGATCAGACTTATTAAGAGTTACCACGTCGTATAATTTGGTGGTGATCCCAGATATTTGTTTATCATTAACATGATATTCTGATCAGTAAAGTCTAATAATTTATTAAACCAAACAAGCGTCTTTTAAGTTTTTAACATAGTCTTGAAATTCAACCTATCCGTCATCCTTTTTAATGTATCGATTTGTGTCGTTTGTCTGTTTATTCCGCACGACTGAACTTGGTCGCTTCTTCTGCTTCCAGGAACTACTTGAACTTTGTCACCGAGGAGATGATCGAGCCTTACAAGTGAGTATCAATCAACTGATTCCAACGCCGTCAAGATAGCACACAGACTTGTTTGGGGATGAGCACTTCCATTCTTAACCTCTCTCCGTCTGCTCGTCTTCCTCAGAAACCTTCCTCGCGCCATCATCATCTCTCTGCCCATCGTGACCGTAGTGTACGTTCTCACCAACCTGGCGTACTTCACCACCCTCAGCCCTCAACAGATGCTCGACTCGGAGGCGGTGGCTGTGGTGAGTGTTAGGAGCTGTACGTTGTAAATGAATGTTATTGTTATTAACTTCCCTTTTTAAACGGCTCATTGCGGCTATTCCTCCTCGCCCCGTTACCCCTCCCCCCACTACATTAAAACTGATCCGATGTCAACAGATCTCCAAAATGACCACATTTTACTTTGTGGGAATGATTGCAGCTCAACTACATTGCATTTCCTGTGACTTTCTTCAAAGTAGAAGCTACCCCATACTTTATTTAATATGATTCAGTAGCAGCAACAGCAGCAGCAGGAAATTAGATGCAGAAATCAGAGAGATACTTTTTTTTTTTAAAACTAACGCTGGTTCACACGCTGCATCGTTTCCTACATGTGAAAGCAAACTGTCTCCAGTGCAAGAATGACATCTAATGCAGAGAGGTCGTTACTGAATGTATATGCATTTAATGACTGAATGCTGCACACCTTTATTGATTTTAATAGAAATGTTGAACTTTAAAATGAAATCATTGACATAAAAATAAATTCCTACTGCATCATCGGTCATTTGCCTCAGTTTCCCTCTGGATGTAACATGCACATGGACTTATTCCAGTAGTAAATGTTATATGTTTTACTAAGCGTGTGTGCTTATGTGTGTGTCTTACAGGATTTTGGTAACTATTACCTGGGTCCAATGGCGTGGATCATCCCCGTGTTTGTAGGTCTGTCCTGCTTTGGATCAGTCAACGGTTCTCTGTTCACATCATCCAGGTAACACACACACACACATATATATATGTATAAATACACACACACACACACACACACATACACAAGCATTCTGTGTGTGGGCATTCCTAGCTTTTGGGGACAGGTGGTTTAAAAGCATCCACGTTTTGTCATGTGACCAAATGTATGAATTTGAATCACTTACAGGCTTGTACTCACTGTCCGTGTCTTTCCTTCACTCTCAGGTTATTCTTTGTGGGTTCGAGGGAAGGTCACCTGCCCAGTTTGCTGTCAATGATCCACCCCACACTGCTGACCCCACTCCCCTCACTCATATTCACTGTATGTACTCTCATTTTCAAATTCACTGTACCTCTCCTAGCAACAAAAGTCCAAACTACCTTCTGCATCTGATGTCTGAGCTTTGTTTGTTTTTTTCTCATTGCACACTCTATGGCTTCTCTCTCCCTCTCCCCAGTGTGTGATGACGCTGCTCTACGCCTTCTCCAACGACATCTTCTCCGTCATCAACTTCTTCAGCTTCTTCAACTGGCTCTGCATCGCCTTAGCAATCATCGGGATGATGTGGCTACGTTATAAGAAGCCCGAGCTGGAGCGACCAATCAAGGTGAGCCAATCCAGCCAATCAGAATACAGGAAACAAACAGTACTGGGATGTAGATCACCCAGAACACGATAGTAACAAAAGGTACTTGTGTGTTTTTAAGTACCTGTGTGTTGAATCGGCCACAACTCCATCAGTGGCTAAATTAATATAGATGGAAAACTGTTCAGAGCAGTTTGAAGCCAGGACTTTGGACTCTACATGCATTAACCTCAAGTTTTGGAACTTTGACCATGATGAACATAGATATCCACCATCATAACTGTACATAAATAACAGCAAACCACAAAAAGCATAAAATGTCAACTTTAAATCTCGACTGTCACCATCGACTCCCACAAGTTATCTTTGGCAGCAGGAAATGTTTCTTCTTTGTCTCACGCGACCAACAATGATCCATTCAGCAGAGCCCAGATGAATAGAGACTGATGGGAGATTAAAGGACAGAAGAGAAGCTGGATGCTTGTCAGCTGGTGCTCAGGCCTGTTGGGTAGTTGTGTGTGTGTGTGTGTGTGTGTGTGTGTGCGCACAAAGAGGAAGAGCACTGTACCTCCTGACTAGACCAGTTGCTGCAGGACTCCCCAACACACAGAGGACTATTGTGCCATTGTTGCACTTTCTTTGCATGAGTGTGTAAGCTTTGGCTTCTGATACCCTGAGTGTGTGTATATATGTGTGTGTGTATCCCTTATTAGAGCCTGATGGGCGCCTTGACTCTACTCATCCGCTCACTGGCACGGCGTTGTGTGTTGTTCAGACTCTGTCAGGACAGTGAAGTGAAAGAGACAGATAGATTTATTGGCCCAGTGCAGCGTGCGTGCATGCGTGCGTGCATGCGTGCGTGTGTGTGTTTGTGTGTGTGTGGTGGGACAGTGGTGGCACTGTCTCTCAGCTGACCTCCATCTCCTTCTTTCAGTCTCCCACTCTAATTCATTCTCTCTTTCTTTCTCCTTTCTTTGTCTGTCGCATTCCTGCTGTTCAGTAGATTTGGAGCAGAGCTGCCGAGCTGCACTCAATTAAATTTACCCTTTAATCCTCTTTAGTTAAAAGTTACTTTATATCAGTACCTTGGTAAGATTAATGACACCTCCAGTTCACATTCAGTCTAGATTTAAATAAACACTACATGGCCAAAAGTGTGTGGACTCCTGAAAATGATCTCAATGCAAAATCCTGAGTATTAATCTGCAGATATAACAGCCTTCGGTCATCAGTGCAGACACCTGTGAATGTATTGAAGTCAAATTCATTCATATATGCATCTGATTTTGTGCACTGGGGCATTTTTAAGCATGATTTAACAAGAGAGGGCGTTCCCCAGCCTGTTGCTACCAAGTTGGAAGCCGTGTACTGGCTGCAACTATCGGATGGATTACCAGGAAATTTGCTCCCTCTCAGGGTCAGCTGTAGCGAATATCATTTGTCCATTACTCTGATTTATAACCAAGCACCTGCAAAACTAATGGCATTGTCATCGGCCTCAGCTGCACTCTACATTTAGTGCTACATTTCTAAATCTCAACATGCTAAACGAATGGAAAACATTCTCTGCCCTCTCTGTGTGTCCATGCATACAGTTTGAATGATCGCAGAAATCAATCCCTTTTAATGTCAGATGTTGTTTGTTCACTCATAAATACACACACACTGATTACCAATCTTGTGGGGTTGCTGTTAAAATCTTGCCGTCTCCTCCTCCTCCTCCTCCTCCTCTTCCTCCTCTCCTCCCCGCAGGTGAACATTCTGCTGCCGTTGAGTTTCGTGCTCGCCTGCCTCTTCCTCATCATCGTCTCCATCTGGAAGACCCCGAAGGAGTGCGCCATCGGCTTCGGCATCATCGCCACCGGAGTGCCCTTTTACATGATCGGCGTGATATGGCAGAACAAACCCAAGTGGATGCTGAACGGAATCTGTAAGTACATCCAACATTCCGAAAAAGTTTCTGGAGCTCTTTTTTTTTTCAGACATTGTTGATAATTGTCTCTCATTTGTGTGTGTGTGTGTGTGTGTGTTGCAGTCTCGACCACGGCCTTCTGCCAGAAGATGATGGAGGTGGTGCCTTAGGAGTCCTCAACACATTTCCTGCAGCCAGCGGCCAATAAGATTGCACCAACAGTGACCTCTGAGCTCTTACATCACAGCTGATGAAATATGACGTCTGTTGACCCCTTTCAGCTTATTCTCTCTCTTTCTCACACACACTCACACACTCTCTCACACACACACACACACACACACACACACACACACCCTCTCTACAGGGTGCAAATAAGGACCTGACAAGACAGAAACATGCAGACGTCTGAAGCTACTGTGTCCTCAATCATCTTATGTTGATGTATTTTTGGTCTGTTACACGAGTTTTGACTATTATTAGTCACTAACTATCCTTTTGTAGGCTGTTACTTATTGTTATTGTTTTTTATGATGCATTTCAATGAACTGTTTTAATTCTACTGTTATTTCTCTGTGAAGTATGTCCGTTTAAAAATATCCTCCCTCACCACAAAACTGTCGTATGTAGCAAGTCGTGCCTTATGCGGCAAACGAAGTCGGACCTGTCAGCTGCGGTAGTCGTGGCTGTAAACAAACCTCTCTCAAGTCTAAAACCTTTGCAACCGGGAGCTTTTTTTCTTTTTCTTTTTTCTACATCCCCCAAGCATCCACTTTCTCGCTTTTCCCAAACCAAATTCTGCTCTCGAGTAGAAGTCGTCGCTTAGCAAGAGTAGTTCAGTATTCAGGAAGCCGTTACAAATCTTAAGCACTTTTAGTCGGAAGTCTCGTATTGTCTGCGTTTTGTCGCCGTCTTTTGAGCTCGAGCTGATGTGCAGCGGATGCTCGGCGGATAGCTTTAAAGCATCCGTCACCACAAGTGTCCCCGTCTGTTCAGTTTTTTTATTTTTTTTAGTCCTGCTCTCCATTAACCTCTGTGACCCGGTGTGGTTAAAGAAGTGCTGCTGTAGGTAGTGGAGTGAGACGTTTTAATGAAGACCTCTGTGTGTTGGTTTCTGTTTCATACACGTTCAAGCTGAAAGGATCCGGTGGGTTAGTCAGTAAATTATAATGAGACGCGTTAGGAATACTAAATGTCTGAAATGTCCCTTTAAATCTCTTTTTTTTTCTAACATTTTCTCACTTGTGTGGATGTTGTGAAAATGTCCAAACTTAAATCTCCCAATAATGTGTTGCTGAGCTCCTTAGAGCGCCACATGCAGTTTAATGATGTCACTTCACAGGATTTCTGGGTGTTGGCATAGAGAGCAGTGTGAATGTGGGTCGACATTCACTGGGCAGTCCACCTCTTTCTCATCCTAGTATATCGCTGTTCTTTTTTTTTTTTTGGGGTCAGTGATCTGATTTTTCACTTTGGGGATCAATATGTTTGCGTACTGAGCCCGGCTCCCAGAGCGCCATTAAAACATCCATCACATTTAAGAGATTTGACAGTGACCGTGTCAGATTAGAGCGCGGTGACCGAAAGAAACTGATGCTCCTTTGTATGTTTGTTTTTAAATGTAGCGTGTGTGTGTGTGTGTGTGTGTTTGTGTGTTTGTGTTAAGGTCAGGGTTCAGACATCTCCTCAGACACAGGAAGATGAAGTTTAGACGTCTCCCTCTGGACTAACAGGCACTTGTAAATGTTTCATGGTTTCAAACACATCTTCTGTAACATTTTGATGTATTTTAGCGTGTGT
The DNA here is from genome assembly GCF_027409825.1 of Scomber japonicus. Classification (NCBI taxonomy): domain Eukaryota; kingdom Metazoa; phylum Chordata; class Actinopteri; order Scombriformes; family Scombridae; genus Scomber; species Scomber japonicus. The sequence goes on along the minus strand of NC_070582.1, from coordinate 29,256,217 downwards.
GTGTTCGTGTGTGTTTTTGGGTGGAGCTCTGTGGGGATGAAAGGTCAAAGACTATGAACCATATGCTTCAGTCTATGGAGAGGCAGTAGAGAGGAAATTGAGGGGGGGGTTGTGGTAGTTTTTTTGTGGGGATGGGGGGGCTGGTCGAAGTACAGAAGGAGCACATTTTCAGTTTTCATGTTTTTTGTTCTTTCGTTTTTTAAATTTTCCACACACCGTGACAAAAAAAAAAAAAAAGTTAGTGCTGCATCATTAGCGTGGACCGTCCCCCGTGGCAACAGACCAAAATGACACGTTTCCGTGACAGAATTGTTTCCATAGGGACAGTGTGATCGCTGTTGAGGTGGCAGAGTTGTCGTCATAGTGACAGCGGCGGTGGATGCAGGGAGGGGGGGGGGGGGGGGGGGGGGAATGTTAATGTTTATGTTTTAGAGGTGTAGAACCTTCCTAACACTCCAGCCATCGCACACAGATGATGGCAGACTAACCTGAATAGGACTGTAGAAAGTTTATTTATTTATTTTTAGGAAACTATGTTGTTTATTGTTGTTAGTCCCTCTAATTTGTTTACAGGGCATTTTGTGCTTTACAAATAAATACTGAGGGTTTTTTTCCACTCATGTGTTCTGTTGTGTTTTGTTTTTTTTGTCTCATTTGTTCACCTTCATTTCTTATTTTTGTTTTTAATTTTTTCACTCCAAAAAATACAACATAGTGATGATTTTGGCTTTCATTTAGATTTGAGTTAAATCTGCTCTAATTATGATATATTTAGACTAGCGATGGATTAAATAAGTGTAATACTGTATGTAATAAGAAAGATGTTGGTCATAGTGATGAAGCCACAGATAACAAGTCTTAGTCTTTTAGCTTTTTTTTTTTTGTGGCCAATCAAAATGTAATGTGTGAAAAAGCTCTGATAATTCTACTCTACACCATATGTAGCAGTATTTCTTTATTTGTCTCAGAGCTAAAGTCAGTCTCAATTAGTGGATGAAACCATAAAGGAAACAATTAAAGGAGTAAAAGTGTGGATCCACTTTATCAGTACATATATTCATCATTCATTTGCTCCTACACTTAATCTGGTTGAGAAAATCATCTAGATTAGATTAATTTCACTCAACTCCTGAATCATGATAATGTCATTTGATCCCATAGATTCTCAACAATTGAACCAAGATAGCCTAATATAACAGTTTGACACAACTTCAGACTACACTAAATCCATTAATAATAGTTTGTGACTCTGGGAAAGTGCGAAAAAACTGTAAAATCCCCCCAAATGTACTAAATCCCTTTAACTACACACACATTTAGGCTTTTCTATGTGATCTCCTTTTGATAACTAATGTAATATTTTTTCACTTCCATTCACTGAGCCTTGCCTGAAACTGTGTGAGGTCCTGCATGGGGAGGTCCAACCCCTAGTAGTAAGTAGGGGTACTTACTACTTAGTGCACAGACAAAATAAAAACAAACAAAAAAAAAACAACCCAAGAGCCATATTTAGAAAAAAACTACTATGAATGATATAATAAAATCATAAAGTGATCCTCGACATTATTATTCTGTCTACCTCCTTTAAAAAAAAAAAGAAAAAGATATTGCTCTTTACTGCTGCCAAATACAAAAACACTGTGCTTAAGCATTAAAGCAGCACTGATACTCGTTGACCCTGCCACAAAGCAGCCAGCTGTTTATTTAAAGTAACATCTGGAGAAACAACAGTTGCATGTTCTTCTTAATTCCCTCATCATCTTTTCTTTCTGTTTTACATCGGTGTGTGTATTTTACCTCCACTATCAAAGGATCAGGGTGAATGCTGTATGGAGTGTGTGAGGTAGGGTGTGTGATTCAGTCTAAACAACAGCATCATGTTCACATCCACCTCCATAAATGCTGTGATGCAGTGTAGTTCTTTAGGTTAATGGAGAACAACTCTTAAGAAAGAGTTTATATATATATATATGTATATATAGTATGGCAACATCAGGAAGAGGCACGGGGATGATACAGTGTTTAAAAATTGAGCCTCTGCCTCTCAAAAGATCTGCAACCAACTACAGCTTTTTTATCGTCAGGAATCAAGTTGCATTTTCATATTTTGGTCTAGCTGTTTTGCATTTTCCTCCACCCTGATTGAATAATATAACGTGAGAACAGGGATGCTGATGGGAGTTTATCTCTGTTGTTGCCTTGGTAACAAGGAGCTGCTCAGGTGGACGCAGTTGTTCTTATCTTGTCTGGTTCAACTTGTAATCAGCTGTTTATTCTGTGATGACTATGATTTTCTAATAACTCAATTCTCTATTCACCATCACACCTGTTTCCTCTTTTCCTCACACAAAGCATTCTTCATTCACATCACGGCAAACACAGATATCTAGCATGGCTTTGAACCATTACCTCTCTGACTCACAGCATATCTTTTTGTGCACATATCTGTGAGATATGAGAGTGAAATGTTATTGTTTATTTATAGTTTAAAATGATTTTTCTATGTAGAATCATTGATTTTGGAGACAGTGCCTGCATAAATAAAACCAATGTAACTTTATTATATTAACTGTGATGATCAGTCTCCTCTGTGCCTACGCTGTCATATTAACGTTGCCGTATTTGTACCTCTTTTATCCTTCCTCTTGTCACGTTCTGCAGGGAGGCTGATATTTGTGATCAAATTTTGGGGCTTTTCAAGCATATTTCAGGGTGAGTTAGAGAGAAAGCAAAGGTCCAATTTGTTCTGTGTGTGTGTGTGTGTGTGTGTGTGTGTGTGTGATCTCTGCTGTGTGTGGTGTCTGCACTGTACTTCTCCAAGCCTTTTCTCAGCCTTCACCTGCTCTCCTCACACTCCTCCATCAGTATTCATCAAAGGGTTGCAGGCAGCTGGAAAATCTTGTCATCCACTAACTGCAATGGTTGATCATTACATTTCAGTAGTTTTTTATGTGACAGGTTAAAAAAAAGTGCTGGGTCTGTTATTTTTTGATGTGTTATTGATATGATTTGAATGAAATGAAAGAAAAAAGTTGACTCACAAAAAAAGTGTGATGAGAGCATGAGATCAGAGCAACACTGTGCTGCTGCTGCTGCTGCTGCTACTGCTACTTTCATTTGACCTCATTCTTTTTTGATATCTGTATGATTTTTGTATTTCATGTTTTTATCCCGGAGAATAAACTAAAGATGTAACTGTGCAAGTCTCTCATTATATCTATTTAAAGTGTGTGTAATTACAAATACACACTCTGTTGTCAGAATGTGCTTTTAACAGAATAATCAGGCATTTCACATCGCTCCACGTGGTAGTAGTGTTGTTGATTATGGGAATAATTGGCAGTGTGAATGTGCACTGGCAGTAAACTGTTGTGTGTGTGTGTGTGTGTGTGTGTGTGTGTGTGTGTGGAGGGGGGGGGCGGGGGGGGATTAAGGCTGGACTCTTAAAGGTTGGTTGTAGGGGTTAACATGGCACTGGCATGATGAATGTTCACAGAACCAAACAAGCTAATCCTCTCAGGTATTCTGAGCATTCACTATATAGGCTGTGGTGGAAATGGATGACTGACCTGTGATCAGTTTTTTACAGCCTCATGCTAAAGGTTAAATATGAGGACAGAGAAGATGCGAACACCTGACAGGACAAAGACTTGGGGTGAATGGGGGCAATTGTAACATGTTTTATATTTTCCTTCTTAACTCACAGAATACTTGAACTACACTCATCATCTTTTGATATAAGAGACATATATATGTGCACTAATTAATAATGCAAGTATTGTATTTTTACTAATGAGGACAAGACTATAATATTAAATTTAATGCAAGAAGTCAAAGTGTTACAGTGGTTGAGGATAATCGTAACACTATAAGTAATAAGTCACATAAGTATAACAAATAAAAGCACAACTCAAAGTAATCACATTACTGCTGTGGTGTCTAATATTGTTACTTAATTATTATCTAAGTTTATTTATATAGCACCTTTTATATACAGATTAGTGTAGTTCAAAGGGCTTTACAGTTGATTGACAAGCTGATAATAAGACAGAACAAGCGACAAAAAAAAATAGAATATTAATTTAGAAAAAGAACGGAGACTAATGCATGCAAGTGAGAATAATGATGATAACAATAAAGTCATATAAACAAGAGAAGATCAAATAAATAATTAAATAAATAAAAAAGAAGAGAATAAGATTGTGTTGGCCCTGAAAACCTATTTTCTTTCTATTTTATATTAAATATGAACATGTGATTTTCCTGATGAAATTAGACCAGTTTTGGTTCTTTGATTTGTATTTTATTCTGTGGTCTCTCTGGTTTGAGTGTGCAGCACTCAGCCGCTAAAAACCTGATGTTACCTTCACTCATCAGTTGTGATCCAAAACTGTTGCGTAAGAAACTGATGACAGTCGTGTGGCTGTTTGTTTGTCTTGCCAGGTCTGAGTTTCATGATGGCTTCCTATTTTCATATTTATAGATCCCTGGTGAAAAGTAAAAGTGTCAACAGCTCTGACTCAACAAAGTATCGGGTGCACAGTCATAGTGATAAACCAAACCCACAACATCCACCATAAATGAGAAGACTGATGTGTCAGTGCTGTGTTTTTATTGGTTGATATCTCTAGATCCTGATACACTCAATTGAAAATATTAAAATGTGCAGATTTTCCTTCATGTTATTTGATCTTGTTAACATTGTTATGTAAAGGGGTTAAGACCCCATCTAGGTACAAGAATATAAGGTTCCTTGTCTTTCAAGTGTACTACTGTATGATTGACTTTATGAACATATGTGATGTTGATTCTGATGTTCATGATGATGAATCTTGTGATGATGTAACCTGACCAAAGTAGCTGGGAAGGTGGTAGGAAGCAGACTCATACTCTAAGTAACACCTGGTTTATTCAGTCCAGTGTAACAACAAATAGAAAGGTGTGTCCAAACATGAAAAGAATACAAGCAGGGTCAGGGTTAGGGTTAGGGTTAGGGTTATTCATCCTGTGATTGCCCTTCCTCTAAACCTCCATCTCTCCCCTTATATAGGCCCTCCAATCTATTAGGCAGAACTATATTTGTTGCAGGGGTGTCCTTTACCTTATACCAACTGGCACTTAACAATGTTACTAGTATCAGTCAACACTGTTTACCACACATCATTCACAGCATAGTCCTCATAAACCAAAAACAAGAATTAAACATGTGAATACTAAACCAAACATTTAACTAAGTTTAATAAATCCCCCCATACTTGGTCCAACCCGCTACATACTGACACACTAACTTATGGCCAAAAAACAAACAAAAAGTATAGTTAAATTAATAAGTTAGGGTATAACTGTGAATAAAGTATAGCCTTTATATTCCTGCTCTTTCCTGTACTTTATTGATTTAATATTAATCACCTTGGGCAGATCGGATGGTTAACCACGCTTGTTATAATAGAGTTGGTCGGTCTTTTGATGAGCATGATGTGTAAATATGGGTGTATTCCTATTTTATTACAAACATGAACATACGAGTTTGCGGTTGGGAGGAAGTATTCAGGCGTTACCTTTTTTACTTTGGAATTGCTTTCTTATAACCTTGCACCTCTACCTGATGTGCATATAATTACTCTCCTTTCCCCACCGCCCAATGGAAGAGTCTGATGCCGCCTTGAAGCTCTGTAGCCGTCACAAACGAGCTTACTGTGAAAGAACGTTTTAGGAAATCGCAGCATATTGGAGGCTGCTGCAACATTTTACAGAGAGGCCTCAAGCTGACCCCGAGTGTCCCCACCTGTCACTTCTCAGGACGGAGATGGAGTTTCCTTCAAACGGTCTGAGAGGAAGGAGCTCATCGTGAAACTGTTGCTGGAGGAAATAACAGTGGCTTTAATTTGATTGGCTGCAATCCAACACTCGAGAATGAAGAAGCAAGATTCTTCTTCATATGAACTTTGGGTTTTGGGGTTTTGCCACTTCTCATTCACACTTGTATTTAGTATCTGTGGTTTACTGCCCTGCCTCTGATGAGTAATAACATGTCCACACATGTGCATCACAGTGATCTGGTGAAAGAGGAATGTCATTGTAAGCTTCTCATGAATTAGAAATAAGTAGTCACAGTACACAGGTTGGGGAACTGGAATAAACCAGCAGTGTTATGGTGTTTATTTCTGACAGATCCTTTCTGTTCCAGCTGTGTGCATCTGTTACAAATGATCCTGTGATCAGACGTATGTGACCAGTAGTTCACTGTGAGAGAAAGTGTGCTGTACTCTCTTTCACTACCTCTGCAACATCCTCCTCTCCTGCAGTCAGTAGACACGGCTTACATACACACCATCATGCTGTCTCTCCTAATAAACTTCATAATATTTGTCATTTTTAACATAACACTTTTAACTCTTTCTACAACATGTCCAAAAGACAAAAAAAAAAAAAAAGTCCAGGTAAGTCTCTGTCGGACACCAGTAGTGACTTTACATAAACGTTTGACATGTGCACAATGAAATAACACATTGAAGCACACACATATGAAACATGACTGACGTAGAATTTCTGTGTTACTGCTGACAATCAGAAAACACACTAGTGTTGGTAACAAGGGTCCAGAAAAAAGAAGAGGAGCAACATTTTCACATGGAGTAGATAATGAAAATCATTAGCTGGGAGGAACTTCTTTAACAGTTCATAAAGACAATAATGCATGAATGTGCTGACAATACAAAAGGCTGCTGTGATGTATATTTTCATGAGTGTACATGGAACAAGACTGTTGGCAAAAACTTGGCAAAAGAAATCAGTCAAGTGTAAAGCTCAGCAAAAGTACGTTTTTTTATACTAGAATTTATCTCAAAGTTTTAGTGAATTGTAATTAAATGAAAAGTGTATCTTTGAAATTAGAATGCGTTCAATGGCTGTTGAACGCATTCAACTCTTATTAGTCACTGACTCAAATACATAGAAACTGCTGGAGGTGTCATTAATGCTATGAAGATATGATCTCCTCCTCAGGTTGAGTAGATTCTACAACACAACACTCTGTGGTCATGTTTTAAATCCCAGTGTGGAGACTCATAACTTGACTCAAATATTACAATCTCAGAGTGATGGAGAAGTTGTATGTCTGTATGTATTATACGGAGTCATTATTTCTTACCTTCAGCACCTCTCCCACAAATGTTCTTTTTGACTATCAGACAAAGCAAAAATAAATATGTGGACATATGTGAGATGAAATCAAAATATTGACCCTCACCTTCAGCATTTTCTATTTAACACATATACAGACCTCATGAGCGGCCAAATTAATACAGGTGAACTTTCCTCTTACTCATAAGACCGGTCTGGATGAAAATCAAACAACCACGAGCTTACTCATTTACAAGGTCGCCTTTAAACAAACTGCAGTGTTAGAACTAGATGAGATTAACCATGCTCTGTAAATGTTAAGCACCTCTGTGTGAAACACTGAGTCGTACCTCTGAGTCCAGCTGGGGACCCACTGGGTCATTTATCAGATTTCTGTCCACTTGCAGGTTTCAGAATCGGAGCGTCTCTGGTAGCAGCAGAAGTAAGGGTGGTGTTGTGATGTTAGAATTGTGAAATATTTTTTATAATATGTTTTTTTACATAATAGTATTTCTCGATTGCTCACAGACTATAACTGAGTCTATTAGCTAAACATCCCAAACCATGACGCCATCTATCAAAAGACTATAAACACTATTCTCCTGTATTCTCCAATGGATCCACAAAGAGTTTTTTGTTCATTGGTTTATATTGTAAATACGTTGGAATCATTTTACTGTAGTCTACATTCTTTATCAGTTGCACATTCTTACTTTTTTTAAAATTATTTTACTTTTTCACTCATTGATTCATTGTGTAAAAAGGTTGATCTGCAGGAAAACAATGAGCGCTATGATTCATTACAGTAGCAGGTTTTTATGGCAGTGTTTTAAATGGATCTCACCTTTGTATAATAGTGTTTGCTGTATGTAAAGGCTTCTTTTGTGCACTTGCACAAGATAAGATGCAAGATAAAATGGTTTTAAGCAATAAAGAAAAACTAACATTTATTTAAAGGACTGTTTAGCCTCTTTTAGCTCGTTGTTTTGATACAGTGAAATAGTTACAGTCCTCTGCAGTTTTGACATTTATTAAACTCAAATTTGAAAGCTGTTACAGGCGTACTTGAAAATATGGTTAAAAAAGAACTTTCATATGTTGTATCAGAGGATAGTGATGCTAATGGCTCTGTCACCTCAGTATTGTCAGAAGCCGCCTCTGGTGTGGCACAGTAACAGGATGGACACAAGAACATACAAAAAAATCTTATTTTTTTATCATAGGAATATTGTATCTGCTGCTCAATTAACAATCAAGATATAAACAGCTTCTGGAAAAATCTTTACTCCCCTGAGAATCTTTGACATGTTATAATGCATCCATATCAAGCCAAGTCAAAAATGTATCTTGAGATCAGGTGTTTTTATGCATGTGTAAACTCATGAAATGAACATAGAAAAAGAAAGATTATGTCCTGATGAAAGCATCATTCAATGAAACTAGCAGCTATATTATTTTGAATTTGGTAGGAAGAGTAAGAGGCCATAATATCTCTATCACAAATCCAAACTGTGTGTTTTGCAGTGAATGTTGCTCTGTAATCTAATTCAATAAATAACAGCCCAACAACAAGACAGGAATGTTAATGAAAACTGGGCATCCTAGAAAACAGGCTCATGTGCTCCAATTATGCCTTGAGTTCAGGTTAGGGTCACACCGTCACCCAGGCTTCAACTCTACCACTTTTATCAATCGTTTGCAATCTTTCCTAACACTAAATACAGTATTCAACTGTTTTTCTGAAGAATTATAAATTCTCGTGAAATTTAGACTAATTATGTAACTATGTTCAGGCACTGGAGTTCTGAACTCTGACAGCTGTTTGTGTTGAAAATGCTGTTCCAAAGAAGACACAGACAAAAGATGAAAGAAACAGACTTTGTGGTTTTATGTCCTCGTCAACGGACCTTTCTCTCTTTTCCACAGCTGTCATTTTTGTCCGCTTCACAAAATAGACAAAATTACAAAGCCAGCCTCCCTTTCATTCCATCTCACTGTCTATTTCTTTTTTTCCCCCACACTCTGCTGCTGCTGATAAAGACTGAGAGGAAGCCAGATTGGACGACAGTGGCTGCAGTACAACAAACAGTCTGTATCCACATTACAGGGAACACTGACAGGTGTGTGCTCCGATTCTCACTTCCCTGTATAAACACACTGAAAGACACCCACCCTCACTTAGCAGTATTTACATGCTCCCTGGGACATGCTGCTCACACATGGTGGTGCGCTACATGGGATCAAACGCTCACTGTTTACTTGTGTTTGTCTTTCTCTATTGTTTGTGAGGTTTAAAGGATTGCAGAGGAAGAAGATGTGAAAACACACACCGCCTTAACATTTTTGTTGGTCTTTCCTCTGCAGCTGATAGGATTTTTACAAAACTTTGGGAGATGAAGGTTCAAATTCCAGCATTTGTAACACTGTTCTTCTTGTAAATAGGTCAAGCCCGTAACATTGTGACAACGTCTTATATTGCTAGAGAAGCAGGCCAAATGAAAATACAAAAAAAAAACAAGTACGATGAGAGAAGAAAAAGAAAGAAAATGCACACACAAAAAAGAGGGGAGAAGGTAGGTTAATAAGTATCCCTAAAAGGAATGAGAGTGTGGGAAGGCCCAAGAAGAAGAGGGGACTGTTGCTACATAAATAAATACCTTCAGAGCTATTAGTGTGTGTGCCAGCTCAGTGAGGACAGATTAAACCAAGAACAGAGAGGATGGATGAAAAGAAAAGGATGAAATATTATTAAAAATAGTACACTGGGTGTCTATTTCTTCTGCAAGAATATGTATCAAAGTATTTTATAATGATAATGGTCCATAAACATTTGAATCAGGATTGGGTTTAAAATTAGAGCATGTTACCATTAGAGCAAGAAAAATCTGAGCTTTAGAGAAAAGATTAAAAAAAAAGAATATATATATTTTTATATATCTGTCTGGTATTTTATGCTAAAAATGTAGGCTGGATGTATCAAAATTCTTATAATCTCATAATGAATTGTTAAAGGAATTAGCACCAGAGTGAGGACCAGAGGCAGGGGGCCAGTAATGTGGGATAACTATATGCAGCAGTCAGAGCTGTGCATGGGTGTGGTGGCCCCTTCTATTTAAACATTTTGTAAAATATGCTTATTTGGTTTCTTTCCAACACAGAGATGAGAAGTTTGATACCACTTTCATGTCCATATGTTAAGGACGTAACTGGGGTCAGGAGGCAGTTAGCATAAAGACACAAGGTAGTGGTAAAAAGCTAGCGTGGGTATCTCCTTCATTTAAAAATTAGCCTGCCAGCCTCACTAAAGCTAACTAATTTAACATGTTGTATTATGAACACGAGTTTATTCATCTGCCCAGCACTTCTGTGCCGTATCCCTGCTAGTCGTCTGCTAATTTACCTGTGACAGCAAAACTGTAGGTAATGACATCACTCCTCTGTTTTTCGCCAATAAATAGTTCTATAACTAACTCCCTTTAACAACACATGGTCATTTTTACATTTATACATGTGCACAGATTAAAACAAATAGCTGTAACCTGTACATTAGTGAGCTGAAGAGGTGTTAGCAGGTGTATTTCTTGTTTTACTTTGGACAGAAGCTTGGACCAAGCTAGCTACTTTCTCACTGCTTTCCGTATTTACGCTAAACTAAGCTAAGCTAAGCTAATTTGGCTCCAGCTCCTATTTAACGCACACTGAGTGGTATCTGTCTTCTCGCTCAAAAGTGGGCAAGAAGGCAAGAAAGCAAAAAACCGTATTACCCAAAATATTGAAACCCAAAACACATTCAGGTGAAAAATCTCATAGTTTTGAAGAAATGCCAAAAACAGTACGCGCTCAGAAATTTCAATTCTATTTGTCAGGGATTAGGCTGATATAAGAGTAAGACTTAGTGTTGCTCACATATAGCAGAAGCCCAGAATTAGCTTGTAAATTTTTACATTTGGATTGGTTGCAGGAGGAACAGAAGGAAGATAAGCATTTTCAATGTTGGTGTGCAATTGTGCGTGTGTGTGTGTGTGTGTGTATTTCTACCCAGCTTTGTTGTTTGTGTGTATGCAGCAACGGCATCTATTTGAGAACCTTTATAATCACAGCCTGGGTAATTTCCGCTTCTTTTCTGGTCCCACCATTTCTCCTCATCTCATCTCGTCTGTCCTTTATTCTCTCCCTCCAGCGTCAGTCACGACCAGACACTCAGGTTAACAGGCATACGGCACAGTGTTGATGGCAGTATTGACGCAATGATGCTGAGTCACAGAAGCATTTGTACGTGAGTGTGTGTGTCTGAGTGTGTGTGCACGATGAGGGGTACAGATGCAAACCAGCCATCTGTTCTTATGTCTTCGTCAGAGTAAATAACATTTGTTCAGAGAAGATGTCCATGTTCCCTTTTAGCGCACTGAGCTGGGCTTGAAACGTACCTGTGTTGTCAAGTTCAGGTAAATTATGTTGAATGACCAGGAAGTCAAATCAGATCAAGTCAAGTCAAACTAGACTACAAGACCAACCAAGTCATTTCAAATTACTCACATCTAGTGATCCAGTACGCACGTCATATCATCTGAAGCCATGTCTAGTCAAATGGAGTAACCTCAAAACAAGCCGAGTTGATCAAGTCAAGACGCTTCTAGTCACTTCAAATTAAATCAAGTCATGCCAAGTCACTTCAAGTCTCTTTATGGTCTCTTCAAGTAACTTCAAGCTGGGTCACATCAAGTCAAGCGAAGTTAAGTACCTTCAAGTCGACTTTCTTCTAATAATGTCGAGTAAAATGTAAAAAACAACCCAAAACTTAAGACACATCAATTCAAGTAAACTCAAGTAAACCAATTCAAATATTTTTTTGTATTGAGAAGAGAAGAAGAAAACTCAGGAGAAACAAGTTGATACATGATGTACATGATATTTAAAAACATGTAATGCCTTTGTTGCTTGAACAACTAGCTGAGAAATATTGTCCTCCCTTTCCTCTTGATGATCCCTTTCTGCAATCCTCTTCAAGACTCACTCTCAGCTAAATTAATCAACACTTTGTCTAAATATCCTTCACACTAAATAAATCCCCTCAAACCTGTGTTGATAGTGTGGGTGGATAGTTTTACTTGCATGCCTGTAACTTGCATGTTGTCATTTAAACATGCAGTAATTGAAATAGCAAACATTCTTTCCAATTGTAACATGCAAATTGTAGTAAGGTTATTATAGGGTATTAACTCTGCTACAAAAGCAATGCCTTCATCTGTTGCAACCACAACACCTCCACATTTGACAGCCAGTCATCTCAACTTTGGCATTTAGAATCATCACAGGTGTGGTGTAAAGATCATCATTGCCACGTGTCTGATCTCACCAGTAGAACTCGTATCCCAAAAGTGCCACGTCTTTGCTCATAGGGCATTAAAATGTAGTCTGGCCTTAAGAACAATCTTCTGGGAACCAGTATGGCTTGTGGGCTCATGTCTCATGAGTCCATCACATGACTGCAGTGAAGTTTAGTGGGTCTGGCTCCCAGAAAAAAGGGAGAATGTGTCATATCAGAACAAGAATCTGTAGTTTTCATTATTTAATCTGTTGCTTGCACGACTTATACCAGCACAAGTGGAGAGCTTGTAATGAAATGCGTGACTGCCATGAAAGGCCCTGAAGAAGAAGATGAGGATGTGGACCCTTAGACGCTAAACTCTTCTCTATATTAAGACAGACACACACACACACACACACACACACACACACACACACACACACACACACACACACAGAGGAATGCAAAAGATCATATCAAATAAGCCTGTAAATGGAAATAAAAATTCACTTGCACGCAATCTCTCATGTGCACCCCCCCCCCCCCCCCCCCCCGCCGCCGCCATGCACACACACACAGTTGTGTTTCCATCACTTCAGATGACATTGAATTTTGTTACATTAATTTCCTCCTCAACCTTATTTTAACTGTCTTCACCCTGAAATTGGAAGATTTACGTTGTTTGTCCCCAAAAGGAAGGCGAGTGCCTGCAATGTACCTGTGTAAACAGATTTAAGTCCCCACAACATGACTAATACAAGTATACACACAGTAGGACACACCCTGGGGTGTCTCGGAAAGCAACAAAGGTTAGCTGTCAGGAGTGGGCGGTGGGCAGAGCAGTCATGTGCTGTATGTGTGTTCGTTTGAGTGTGTGTGTGTGGCCAGCTAACACAAGTGTGTGTGTGTACATGTGCGTGTAGGTTTTTATGAGTGTTTGTAGATGCTGGGAAGGAAAATGAATATCACAATATGCTGACAGATGGTTGGACAGAGCTGATACCCACAGCAGGAACTGGCCTTTATTAATTCATGTGTCAGCTTAAAACATTGTGGCTTCCATTCCAATCACTTTGGACGGATATGAAATTATTAGAAATTATAGAGACGACAGATAAGACATCAATTTAACCAGCAATAGACAATTCACATGTGCGGAAATCAGATAAGATGTCCTCGCTGTTTTTGTTTAAGCAACATAAATCAGCAGGCAACACACAATCATTTGACTGGCACATTTAATAGCCTACACTTTTTCAGCCTGAACAAAGCAGATATCATTACTGAATAATCACATTTTATCTCTTAAAATATCTGCCACTGCCTTGAGTGTCAGCCACTAAAATATTCCACAACCTTTAATTATCAAAATTAAAGAATAAACACACCTCAAAGTGGTCATGCTGTTGCAATGCTGTGGTTCAAGTTATCTTGATGAGGTTTGAAATGAGTCCAAAGAAACACGCAGCTGCCCTCTTCTGGTTAAAACGTGTACTGTCATTTTTAAAGACTTTTTAAATTGGCCATAACTCCGTGAGTGTTGTATCTCAATAATGTGTAATTTAAGTTTGACAGAAAGTGGCTCAATTTCGAGCATCTTCTCATCAAAGTCAGATTTTTGCTGAAAATTAACAAATATTAAACAGGATGGAGTGCTGTTGTCTGTGCAGGGCCTGTCAGAGGCATTTTAGTGATAAACAAATGCCATATCAGGGTGTCAAGACTTTCTTGCTCATTAGTACCTGTCGCTCTCTTTCTGTGACATTCCACATACACTGAACATAAATGGACACGTGAATTCAAACATGCTAAACATGTGGGTCAATACATGCTTCACGGGCTATGACATGGTTGTGTCAAGAACTTTATTTATCTTTTTATTCATTTTTATCTATCTAATCTTTTTAATTAATTGATTAATTAATTTTATTTTCTAAAATATTCCCCTCTATAAGTTACTGAAGCACTGAGGACAATTGAAGTCACATACTTGGTATTTTTCCTGGGAAATTGCAACCTACAATTAAAAATATGCATATTTTGGGAATTTTACATGCTGATTTCAGTATTTATTGTCTTGATATGTTTAAATCTGAATGCTTATGAGCCAGGGAAAATATGTAGATAACTAGGCTATTAATAATTCTGTATTTTTCCATCTGAATTTTATATCTGGCAGTGTACAGTGGCAACATTGAGACATTCATGTTGTAAAAATAAGATTATGTAATTAACCAAGTAAGAAAATATATACTTCAGGGCCTTATTTAATAGATTTTTAAAGGGACATGGACTAATGACCTAAGTCCATGTCCATGGACTAATGACCTTAGTCCATGTCCATGACTAATGACCTGTATACAGACTCTTTACTCTTTCTACATACATTTACAGTCTCTGACTATGATTATATGTTTGTATATGTTTATATTTGAATCACAAATTATAGAAGTGTATGTCTAAATAAACTTTTTCTGCTACTTGAAACCAAATGTAAAGTTTTTCTGCCTTCACCCAGCGTATATCCAACCATGAAAGTGACAACTGTTTTGAGATAACATATATTCTATCAGGCTGCACGCTGTCAGATGTGTAAGGTAATAAACTTGGTGTGTTTCATCAGCCTGAGTGTTCAGGATGTGGTAACATGCCGCACCCTGCTTACAAAATCAGAGCAGAGCAGTAAAGCAGATCTCCTCTGAGGCTCTAGGGGGCGCTGTGACATTTACACACTTTTATTGCTGGCGTTTATTGCCGGAAGTAAATCCTGCTCGTCGGAGGAAAAACATCAGAACATGTGAATGTATTTGGATATCCATGTGTCACCGACTTCAGTGAAATAACAGATTTTAAAAACACCGAAAAGTTAAAGCTAACCGTCAGCAGCCATGGGCAAAAAAGGCAAGAATGAAAAGAAGGTGAAGGGAGCGGAGAAGACTGCTGCCAAGATGGAGAAGAAAGTTTCAAAGAGGTCCAAACGAGAAGAGGTAACATTGAACCTGTGCTGGACTACATGTTTAACATTTAATATTAATATTTCTACTTAGAGCTGATAGTTAACATGTTGTGAAAGCTGGTGGTTTGCTAAAAACTGTCAACTCTCAAACCAAATCAATGCAAGACGACAACATACAATATTACTGGGACCTATAACATTAAAGAGCTCCTTCATGCATGTTTTAAACTGTATTTAATTGACTGTACTTTCTATAAGAATTTGTGTTTCATACAGTTTTCCACAAAAAAACTTAAATTATCTTAAAATCTTTTAAACTAAATCTCCTCCTCCCTTGATGAATATGTTCGCCCTGTCGCTTCAGCTGCTTTTGTTGGACAATATATTGTCCCAGAAATAATGAAATAATGGTGATAAACGATATTATTATCATTTGAAGATCATTTTATGCCACAATTGCAGTTGACATGATACAATTGGTTCAAACACCATACTTACCTATTTTGGAGGTGCTGGGGAGAATTTTGAGTTGTGTTTGGGACCATTTTTATGAGTGAGTGTGATGCTCACAAAAGAATGGATCTTATGAGTTAAATAGTTCATATACACATCAGTCCTTTTCAAATGTGCCACAACCACAGCAGCAAAACTCAGGAGAGACCCAGCAGCCACACATTTCTCCACTCGCTGTTTAGTAGCAGCTGAGATTGTCACTACAATGAGAATAGATAGTCCACCTTAAAGTTTGGTCCACCTTAAGTGAGCTTTTCTCGAGTACCAGTTTTAATAAACCTCATCTCATAAGTTCAACTGTTGGACACAAGATGTCTCTTTCCACATCACACTGGTTTAAGTTGAATATTGGACCAGGATTGGCTCCAAACTAGTTGTGATGTCACAAATCCTGCTGGTAGGCCCCTCCCCTTAAAAATCTGATTTCCAATGAGCTCAGAGAAACTTTCCACTTTCAGCAGATGAATGCTTCTAGTGTCAAACTCTGCACATACATCAT
Source organism: Scomber japonicus (assembly GCF_027409825.1). NCBI lineage: Eukaryota > Metazoa > Chordata > Actinopteri > Scombriformes > Scombridae > Scomber > Scomber japonicus. The sequence continues at coordinate 29,239,819 of NC_070582.1, read as the reverse complement.
TCTGCACAGTGAAGCTCAAACATCCAACTGAAGGAACAAGAAGAAAAACATATAATTTATGAGTGGAGAGACATTCACAATCTTCTTTTTTCCTCTTTCTTCCCTGTCTCTAGGAGGATTTGGAAGCTCTAATTGCTGAATTTCAGAGTCTGGATGCAAAGAAGACCCAGGTTGTAGAAACAACATGTCCACCTCCATCACCAAGGTGAAACAACTTTAACTTTATTGTCTTTATGGAGTGAACACACACACAGACTAGAACATGAAACATTATCCAACACATAACACCAATGACCCTTCTAGCCATTAACTGTGTCAGCCTCACACAGCCTCTTCTTATTCTTATTAAACCCAGTAATACCAAAAGGTACGTTTTTTCATTGTGTTTAGCAATGTCGCAAAGTAAATGCTTTCTGGAGGGAGGTTAAAAGAGCAATACAGAAGATTACATCTAAAGAGATTCCTATGGAACCTGGTTTCTTTATTTTAGGATTATATCCAAAAGGTCACAAGTTCCTTAAGAGTGAACAAACACTGATAAATATTTGTCTTCTACATGCTAAGAGATCAATTGCAATGTTTTGGAAAAAAACTTGTAGTCCAAGTATGACTTTTTGGGCCAGGCAAATGCTCTTCACCTTACCTCTTGAAAAAATAACATACATACAAAAAGGGAAGCAAGGTTTGTTTGAAAAAATATGGGGATCTTTTACTGTATTTATAAAAAGTTTAGATCTAACAGAGGATGTAGAGAGTGAATAAAACTGATGTATGTGATATCATAATTAGTGATGAAATTGAGAAAGGAAATACCCCTAATTGTCTTCTATATCTATAATTGTATTTGTCTGAGAAGATGTTCTTTTGTAATGTTGGTCAGTTTGTATATGTTGATATGGTGTGATTGCATGTATGTGATGTAAGCTGACCTATCCTGAAAAATGTTCAATAAATATAATGTTGGAAAAAAAACCCAAAAAACCCAGTAATACCAGAAAAGATAACGAGAGTTGTAGAAAAGTGTAGTACGTTTTCCACACACCCCAAAACTCTTTATCATCTGGGAGAAGTACAGTTGTTGCTTGGCTTATATACTGATTGTCTTCTCTTTTGTCCCGTCATTCTTTTCAGATTGAGCGCGTCTTTGTCTGCCCATCCTGAGAAAGATGAACTCATCCTGTTTGGAGGAGAATTCTTCAATGGAAAGAAGGTAGTAAAAAGTGTTTCTGTGCATTATTCTGATTTAATAAACAGTTTACTTTGCACACACACACACACACACACACACACACACACACACACACACACACACACACACACACACACACACACACAGAAAGATATGGAAAGTAGCAATGGCAGCTTCTTTAACATGTTCTCGCTGTAAACAATTGTTCAGCTGAGATTTGAGATCACTAATTCTTTCTTCTTCTTCTTTTTTTTCTCCAGACATACCTGCACAACGATCTGTTCTTCTACAACATCAAGAAGAACAGCTGGGTTAAGTCAGAGATCCCCAACCCTCCTCCACCACGCTGTGCTCACCAGGTACACCACTCCCTCACAGCAGACCATCCTCAGGCCACTTTTTGGTGCACGCTCCGGTAACATTTCAGCTCACATTGATAATGTATCTACCAGAAAGCACCACCTTCTCCACTATTTCCTCCCTAATCCTGTGTCAGGTATCAGCAGCAGTTTTATTTCATTTCTGTAACATCACTTCAAAGCAAGCAAAAAAAAAAGTTCTTGATCACTCATGTAATTCTTCATTTCAACCACAAGAGGGCACACTGCTGTAGCAAAAATGAGGGGAATCTTTGAAACTTATCAGCAATGTCATCACGGCTGATGGACTGTTGCAAGAAAAGCAATTACATCTGAGGACATCAAACCTCTTTATGTCGCTCTGTTTAAGCAGCACTCTTCCTCTTCCTTCCCTCTGTGCCTCACCGCTACTCCCCCTCCTCTTCCTCCTCCTGTCTCACTCCCTCTCAGGCGGTGGCAGTTCCCCAGGGTGGAGGCCAGCTCTGGGTGTTTGGGGGAGAGTTTGCCTCACCAAACGGGGAACAGTTCTACCACTACAAGGACCTCTGGGTGCTTCACCTGGCTACAAACACCTGGGAGAACATCAAGTAAGTGTGTAGAGTCATGAAAGTAGATGGAATGATGAAGGCTGGGTGAATGGAAGTCACAGCTAGTAGATTTTATTGTGTGAATACAGGAACCTGGTTAGTAATATATCTGATTAAGCCCCTTGAGTGTTGGGTGTCGTTGACATTTAATTGTAATTTTTGAATGTTTCCAGAGCGACTGGTGGTCCATCAGGGCGCAGCGGCCATCGGATGGTCCTCAGCAAGAGACAGCTGCTGGTGTTTGGAGGTTTCCACGAGAGCACCAGGTATGCACACTATTACTGAATAATAATTAAAAAATTACTATTAGTGTGTATAATAATGAGGATGGTGTGAAAGGTATGTATAATGGGTGAAGGGAAACACCCTCTTCTGAGTAATGTTAATTGAGATGCTACCACTAATTTAAGTTTCATCTGTTATAGTCAGTATATCACATTTATTAAACCAGATTCATTTATAGGGACATGTAGAGACTGGTGGTATAAAATAAGGGTTAGAAATGTAACTAAAATACATATTCACAAGGTGTTGTTCTTACACAGTTTTTGTACAAATAACACAAATGAAATAAAACATGTTGATTGGAACATGTTAAGTGCTTTTCGGCAAATTTTCTTACTTTTGCAGACAGCCAGATTAACTGTTTCCCCCTGTTTCCAGTCATTATGCCAAGCTAAATCAGATTTAATGCACAGGCATGAAAGTGCTGTCAATCTTCTCATAACTCAGCAAGAAAATGAATTATTTTTCATTTGTTAATGTAGTAGAATTCTATAGGTTTATCTATTATGATGAAAGCAGTATCCTTTATGTGGGAAAGCCATGACCTCACCAAGTAATGAGCTCAAGTTTAAATTCTGAGTCTCTACCTGCCATTTAAAGCCATTCATGTGTGGTAGCTTCACGCAGCTTGAAGTTTCAGGTTCGCTAAAGTGCTAACCTTTTAGCAACAGATCATAAAGTTGAAGCTTTATAACCTCGTACGCTCATAAATGTGTCAAACCCTTCAGTTCTCTTTTCTCTCCTCCTCTTTCAGGGATTTTATCTACTACAACGATGTCTACTCTTTCTCTTTGGACACTTTCTCCTGGTCACGCCTCTCTCCGTCAGGCACCCCCCCATTGCCGCGCTCCGCCTGTCAGATGACCTCCATGCCCGACGGCTCGGGTGTCATCATCTATGGGGGATACTCTAAAGTGGTATGTGTGTGTGTTTGTAGTCTGATGCTGTGAGTGTGTTTTCTGTAATGTTGTGTGCCTAATAATCATGTTTGTGTTCATGTAGAGAGTCAAAAAGGATGTGGAGAAGGGGACCATCCACTCTGACATGTTCCTCCTGAAGCGAGATGGCAAAGAGGGCCAAGGTACATAAAAAAAGAGCGACTACAATATTTCAACTCATGCATTATCATTATTCTATTTTGTGATTTTTCTGTATCTCTCTATTCTCCAGAGAAGTGGTCGTGGTCCAGGGTGAGCCCTTCTGGCAGCAAGCCTCCTCCTCGCTCTGGTTTCTCCATAGCGGTGGGTCCAGCCGGGCGGGCGGTGCTCTTTGGAGGGGTTTGTGACGAAGAAGAGGAGGAGACGCTGGAGGGCGACTTTTACAACGACATCTACCTGTACGACACGGTGAAGAGCCGCTGGTTCCCCGGTCAGCTCAGGGTGAGGCGAGACCACTTTATAGACCACTTGTTGACTCTGAGCTCAACAACACTCTTTACACACTGGTGTCATCCCTCTGTGCAAGTGTATCTTCAGTTCTCTTCACGGTGCATTGCCCCTGTTTACATTCGTGTGCTGTCGACTGTTTCACATTGATTGGAGATGTCTCTTGCCCGAGCTTGTGGACTAGCAGACTTTTTCAGCTGATCGGTTAGGTAGATTTATTTAGATCTTCAGCTGCTACTGTTGGTGTACCACAGTTGTTGGTGTACCACATTCATATCTTCACTACTACAACAATAACAAGGCTTGCAACTTTATCTTTCAGCACACTTTTGACTCACTGTACAAACCCACCTTCAGGCCTGTCACGATAACTACTTTTTTTGGACGATATATTGTCTCGGAAATAATCGTGATAAGCGATATTATTGTCATTTGAAGATCATTTTATACCACTGATATTATAATAATATATAATAGCATAATGATGCAAGGGGTCGGGGGTGGGATTGGAGAGTGACAACGAGGTTAGAAACCTATGAGGCTAGTTGCTTGAGGCTACATTAGCCGCTACTACCATAACACACCTGAATCTGTGCAGTTAGTAGGGCCAAGTTGCATTGTGGGTAATGTAGGAGACAAGTTTTGACAAGGAGGATGACACATGGACTAGAAAAAGAATATATCTGGTTCTGCTGCATCATTCTTGATCCTTATATATATATATATATATATATATATATATTTTTAACTCTATTGTGAATCCAACAATTACAGGTGTGCGATGCTAAATCAGTGGAGTACTATTTTGAACACTTTGCTTATCGTTATTGTTATCTTATAAATGTTAGCGGACAAAGAGTTGGCCTTTGTATTTCTGATTTTAAAGGTTTGGTTTGTTGCCAATGTGAGGCCAGTTGTAAAGTTGTGAACAAGACCAACCAAGATGACTCACTATCACCTTTTAAATCAGCTAAGATTTTGTTGTTGTTGATTGCTTCAGACATCCATGAACTTCATTAGATTTTTATATTCACCTCCTCCTTTAAAAGGACAATATGAAGACTCACCTTTTAATGTTGGCACTTGTTGACTGTGATTAATCTGTGTTGAAGGACTGCCGTTCATCGTTTGGTTTTGTTTCTTTCCGTCCGTCCTGTCCAGGGCAACAAGACTGAGAAGAAGAAACGACGGAGGGGGAAGAAGGGTGAAGCGGAGGGGGAGGGAGCGGAGGAACAGGAGGCGGGGGAGGAGGCGCCTCAAGGTCCCACGGAAGTCGTCAAGGAGATCGTCACAGAGGACGGCACAGTGATGACCATCAAGGAAGTGATCCCTGGAGCTGGGCAAGAGGAAGAGGAAGAGGAGGAGGATGAAGAGGAGGACGATGGTAAGATTACACAAATAAACACAAATAAACACAATTAAAAAAGAAGAAGTTATTGCCCCCAATTAGTAGATATATAAGAATAAAAGATATAGAGAGGTTGGATAATTACACATTTGTGTCTTTTTAAGTCTAGTTTTAAATGAATTCTTCTGACTTCAGATTCAGATATGTGTTGTTTATTTCTTCTTCCCCTCAGATTCGGCCTCGGCTCCCCTGGTGGAGCCCTGCCCGAGGTCCAGCGCCATGGCAGCGGTGCGTCAGGGCAAGCTCTTCCTGTACGGGGGGATGTTCGAGGTGGGCAGCCGCCAGTTCACCCTGAGCGACTTCTACTGCCTGGACCTGCACAAGATGGACCAGTGGGAGGTTTTAGTGGAAATTGATCCAAGTGAGTCAGCCAGTCAAACAAAAACATGTCACAGAGTGTGAAAAGAGCCACACACAGAGACAGAAAATGATCTGAAATGTAATCAGGTGCAGCTCAGCAGGCGGTCCCGAAACCAGCGTGATGCAGGAGAGGAGTCAGAGCTGCGATGAGACGGCAGAGATGAGTTCAAGGTTTCATTTGGATTAATGATTTGTTCTCCACAGAGATGCAGGAGTGGCTGGAAGAGTCTGACTCAGAGGAGGAGGAGGAGGAAGAGGAGGAGGAGGAGGGAGCGAAAGGAGCAGAAGGGGAGGAAGACGAGGAGGATTCTGAAGAGGAAAGCGAGGACGGGGAAGGCAAGGGATTATTTTACCTGTTTGTTATCTGTCTGTTTCTTCTCCTCTCATTTCTTTTTCATGAGGTTTATAATAAGCAACAAGCAGATCAGAACATACACCACATTACATGTTCAACAACATTTCAAACACGTGGAAATGTGACTAAACTTAAAGTTATTATGGTGTCAGTATGTGACTTTACACGCTAATTGCCTAATTTACATATGAGGACTTAGAAGTGTGGTAAGGAAAAATAAATAATTGCTAAATGATTTGTAACAGTGAAAAAATAAAATGAACTAGTAAAAGATCAACAGATGTGTAAAATAAAAAAAACAATAATAATGTTTTATCATAGGAAAGGAATGATAATCCTGCTGCTTTTTTTATCAACTGATTGGAGGCTCAGTTTTAATTATTTGACTGTATTATTTATTGATGTATTCAGTTTTATTTCCTTTGTCTTATAACCTTTTTACAGCTTAGTCAGATTTGAGACTTCAGTGTAAATCTGTGCCTGTATGCGTTACAGATATTTAAAAACGAGTTATTCAAATTGTATATATTTTATGTGTTTATGTAAAAAAAAAAAAAAAAAAAAGAATACTGGCCAACATGATTTCTTGATATTTAAACTCTTAAATAGCAATATCCATATCTGTATCAGTTGCTTTATAATCCCAATTTTTACCCCCTTGTGTGGGTCTAACACAAGCTGGATCTGACATTTCAAGTAATGCAACCAATTCAATCTTTTTACCTGTTAAAACCTGATCATTTTTCATATTTAACAAAGCTGTTTCCAATCCAAAGAAGATATTGTACATTTGTTTTCACCTTTTGACTACAGATGTGACCTGTGTAAAACAGCAGGTGTTAGACCCATCCTGTACATTTCAATTTCCTGTACCTAATCTAATTAGTAGGACACTGAAAGCAGAAACACTCCCTTAAAAGTGACACTGCATTTTAAGCTCACTGGCAGTCTCCTCTCCCATCAGCTGGACACTTTAAATAATAAGACATCAGGTTGTCATTTGACAAGAAAATAGCTGGATTGGATTGCATTTTGACCATGATTTGGTCAAAATCATTTGGTCAAAAATGCACCTTTAACCTCTCCACCTGACTGTGTGTTTTCAGATGAAGATGAGCACCCAGCGGTGCAGGAGGGGGAGACGGTGACGGATTACCAGGCTCGTACAGAGCAGTACTGGATAGGACTGGCACGCAACAACATGGGCCCAGACGTCAAAGACAAAAAGGTTGCCAAGGTGGCCCTCGCCATGGCTAAAGTCTTCTATGAAGACCAGTAGCGGGACACGCCAAATGTTGAGTGACTCTGTGTGCGTGTGTGTGTGTGTGTGTGTGTGTGTGCGTGCGTGCACGCGTGTGTGTGTGTGTGAAATATTTTTTACCTTATATACAACACTTGTAAATGTCTTTTGGACGGTGCTGCAAATATTTCAGTAATGTCAATGTTCATTTAAATTTAAAACGGAAAACACATGAATCAAATGAATTTGAATTTATTTTTAATTTGTGAGAATACCATCCAGTTTACTCACTGAGTCCACCACATAATATTTAACTCAACTGCAGGTGTCAGTTTTAAAACCAGTGTTTAAATACTTGGAGACACATTGTGGTGCAATCCAGCGTTAACATCAAGACATTTGGTTTTTGTGTCTGTCAGGACTGACTTATGTACATTGTACATACAAATCATGTTTCTTTGTTTACACACATTAAAAAAAACAACAGTTCTATAGCATTCCTCTTTCATTGTTGTATTGAAGCCAAAACAGCTATACAGTCAACATTTACTGTCGCCTGTGATTTATAACTAATTTGCTCCCTAAAACTTCAAGAATTACAACCAGCCCACACTTAAAACTGCATTCATTCATTATAATAATTGATTGGGTGATTTTTTTTTTTAATATTTCTTTTTTGACTAATTGGGGCAGTAGAAGCCTGCTGTTTGGTGCTGGGCAGGGAGCATAACTAAATACTAAAAAGCTGTCTGATTCAGTAGTAAACATTAGTAGGCGTCAAAGATGCTAAGAAAAAATAAAATAAATGCAAAGTAGGGTGATGACTTGTGTGGGTGTAATACTACAAGAAACACAATTTACATTACACATAATCATTTGTTGTATTGTTTAAACTGGTGAATGCAACTTTGAGACCCATTGGGGGTTACATACATTATTATTTTTGTTGATGTTCCCAAGCACCCAAAAGTTAATTATCACTGCAAATGAACTTGAGAGTAATTAAAATGATGAAAAAACAAATGGTTAAAATCTCTCCAAATTATTTTAAAGTCATAATGTACCATTGTATTTCTCGAAAAGATTTGCCCCCATCTGGTGGACATGTTTGTCAGTGCAGTCAGTCACACAGGTGGAGGAGGGAGTTCACAGTTCCAAGACCACAAACTTGACTTTTTTTAAAAAACGTACAAATATTGAACAGATATGCAAGCAACTCCATTAAAGCTTTTAGTGTATTAGAATGGGATACATACATATAGATGTAGTTATTTAGAAACCACTTTACTCTCCTTTTACACTTGAAATCGGTTGTTAATGATGCCTCATTTGAATGTGGCAAATTTAATTGTGGTAAAAAATAAAAATATCATTAAAACTTGGAGCAGAAAGTGGAGAAAAGTACTTGAAGTGTAGGTGAAATGAAAATATGATGACAGTCTTCATTCTAGTCTTTCCTACTGGTTACCTTATTCATCCTCAGCAAAGTTGCTTTTCCTCGACACTTCTCGTTACCCGGACCCTTCTTTTCTCCCAAATTAACAGATACATATGTCATGTTGGTGTGTTGTGCCCCCTGCAGATAGCTCGCAGCAACACATTTCCTTTGTCTGAGTTTTACTCCTCCTCAGCTCAGCGAACAGGCGAGAGACCGGGAAGAGTGAAAAGGTGAGCTGAGCTGAGAATTCAGTGATCATCAAAAGAAGGGAGGGAGGAGAGGAGGGGAAGCAGCATCCGAGACACAGAGAGAGAGAGAGAGACAGAGAGGAGGTGAGAAAGACAGGACAACAAGACAGTGGCAGCAGCTGGAGAGGAAGAGGAGCGAGGGATGCAGGGGAGGAGGAAGAGGAGGAGGGGGAAGAGCGCATGATGTGTCAGGGAAGACATCAGTCTCACTGTGTGAGCACCAGCCTATCCCTCGGTGACCTATTTTATCCTCCATCAGCATGCTGAAGAAGCTGATGAATAATAGAGGAGGAGGAGAGATGGATGAGAATGAAGCATTGTTCACTTCTCCCTCCTTTGCAGCCCCTCTTCTCCCTTTCCTACGTCCCCCCCACACTCCCCCATTTTTTTTATTTTAACTCCGGGACAAAAAAAGATTTTATAAATAACTAAAGAGAAGAGATTTTTTGGGTGCGCTGCTGACGTGGGGACACACAGCGTGTAATCGTCATAGATACGTCAGTTGTGTGTGTGTGTGTGTGTGTGTAAGAAAGAGAGAGAGAGAGAGAAACTTGTAGAGTACGGGTACATCAGTTTAAGGCAGACACAACTGAGTTTTTGCCAGGATATGCAATATTATGTCATTTTTGATCCAGAGACAACCAGTTCCAAGGCACACTTACGTAATTATTGACCACCCAAAAGAAGAACCTTTATTGATTGCTTGGAGATGTCACACACTGTACAGGCGGACCAGATGGTGAACAAACACAGTGAGCTGCTGGGTAAGGCTGCCTGAAAAGAAATAACAAACAAATAGAAACAGAGACTATTTTAGCTGAGATTTAGCAGTGTTTGCATATTTGCTTTCACTTTACTGACTTTCTACCCTGGAGTGTAGAAGTTGCTTCACAGGCTGTCATTCACACCATAATTCTCACACATATTAGTTAACAAGTCTAACTGAAACTACACAAACACACAAACTAGTGACAATCATAAACACACACCTTCTTCAATTTTAAAATGACTTCATTATTGAAAAACACACATTTCAATAAAGCTGTGCTAATATTTTTTTAACAGTAGATCAAATGCCTAATGTGAAAGGTGTTCCTTGAAGTAACAAGCCCACAGATACATTTTGAGCTCTTTTTTGGTTTGGTTTTGCCACCTGTAGCCTTTACCGCACTCATCAGCTGTTTTTAGTGAAAAAACTCTGATAAAGCTGCTGTTCACTATCTACCCAGCAGCAGACAGACAGAGACAGGGACAAGCCGGTGAGTACAGTGGAGCAGGGTGGTTTCTGGTACAACTTCACCTACTTCCAAGGTGCATGGAGAAAAAGAAATGCTGAAGAAAGTCAAAGCTCCAGCAACACTTGTAGTATAGAAGGACTTTATTAACAGATCAATGCATTTTTGCTGGTGGCCTTCATCATTGAAATGCAATAATCCATCAAGTGTTGCTGGAGCTTTGACTGTCATCAGAGAAAAGCTAAAATGAAAGTCAATATTGATGTTTGACTTATATTTGTAGCACATCCTCCATAACTGCTGGATGTGTAAATAGGCAACTGCTATATTAACTTATAATAATCTAATAAGGTGGGCTGAGCCTTCCTTTAAGTTTGGCTGTTGTGAAGACTTTTGCCTTCTTCAGGTAAAGGTACTTTATTTGTCACACATACCGTTGTACAGTGAATCCTAAGTATTCGGAGTGGTGTGCCGTGTCCCAGGGACCAACTCCAGTTCTATCATACAATCACATGTTTTTGCTATATGACGTGCAATGGACAATGTATTGATTGTGGTCGATCAATATATTACGCACTAGTTTGTTTCAAGCACACCCTGCTACTCTGCCACTCACTGTAAATGACATGCCTACGCTTCACCACAAAGCACAAAAAGAAAAATAGTCTTATAAAAAGATGGAGAGTGTTGGAGGTTTCCATAACTACAACATGCCCAATGAGAGTCCAGACGTGGGCTGTTGTTGCTTATTAGCTTCCTCTCTATCTCTGAAGCTGATGATAGTAATAATAATTTTATTTATATAGCACCTTTCAAAACAAAACTACAAAGTGCTTTACAATAAAAACAGATGCAATGCAACAAATGCAAGTAAAAGACCCAACACAAAGATACAGACATACAATAAATTCAATAACACAACAAATACCAACGGTTAAGAAAAAGCCATATAATAAAAGTGAGTCTCTAAGTTAAGATAAGTAAAAGATGACACTGAGTTTGCCTGCTGGAGATCTTCAGGCAGGGAGTTCCACAACTGAAGGGCCTGAACAGCAAAGGACTGGTCCCCTCTAGTAACATGATAGAGGGACCATGAATAGGGCCCTGCTGAAGGATCTCAGGCAGCAATCAGGCTTATAAGGAGTTAGTTCACAAATATAGGCAGGAGAGTGACCATTCAATGCTTTAAAAACAAGCAGTAGAATCTTAAAGTCAATTCTAAAACTCATAGGTAACTAGCAAGGATTGGTGGAATGTGCTCTTAGTACCTGTTAAAGTACATAAAATAAAAATCTATCAGAGTTGTTTCTATACTAAAACAGCTTTTACACATTATATTAGTTTTTGTGACAAAATGTACATTTGTGTGTGAGGTTTTCACATGTGCATACGTGTGTTGTGTATGTAAGGGTTTAGTGTGTGTAGAGTCACACCATCTACTCCAGACATCTTTTAAGATATATAAAATACTCTGCTGTAAATAATAATTAATATCTGATATGTTTTTTCCACACAAAATTTAAGTTACGTCATTAAAATTCTTAAAAGTCATATTTCCCTTCTCCCTCATTGAAAAATCCAGACTCTATTAATATGCATTTCATTTCAAAAGTTGAACTGCTAGACACGAGATGTCTCCTACTTCACTGAGGAGTTAATTATCAGTGTTTGTGCACTAGAGGCTTCAAGTTTCCACATCACACTCGTGTAAGCACATACTGCGCCGTGATTGGCTCTGATTTTCAATGAGCACAGAGAATTTTTCCCCCTTTGGCAGATGAATGGAAACAGTCTATCTATCTATCTATCTATCTATCTATCTATCTATCTATCTATCTATCTATCTATCTATCTATCTATCTATCTATCTATCTATCTATCTATCTATCTATCTATCTATCTATCTATCTATCTATCTATCTATCTATCTACCTACCTACCTACCTACCTACCTACCTACCTATAACTTCTCTCAGTCCTAATCCCATTGTAGTGGTCAGGACATCACAGTAACCACACCTCCCCCACCTGCTCACTCATTCACCTGCTCTACTACCAGTGTGTTTAGAGGCCGAAACCATAATCCCCAGACTCACACTAACTTTATTACTGTAATCTGGGCTGGAATTGGTTTAGCTCTCCCAGACAATGGCCGACAGAAGGACAAGGACAACAGCAATGAAGGACGACATGGGAAGTCAGGGAGAGGAGTTGTTTCAGGGAACTTAATCCATATCAGAAGGTGATTTTAGTAACATTTGTATCAGTTGGTGTTTTTTCTCTGGCCACGCTAAATTCTAAAAGTCAATTTCAGTCATTCACATTGGAAATTAGTAAGTCCACAGTGGAGCACAGTGGCTTCATTTGCTCATCCTCCTCACACATTATTAGTGCGATGCCCTTGAGCAAGGCACTTTAAGGATAAATCCATGGTGAATCACACAGGGCGAGACACTGCTGCACTGTGCTAATGAATCAAAAGTTGCACTACTGGCCGCCTTCCAGTCTGTGATGTCAAAGCAGGATCTCTACATAGGCCGTCAAAGCTGTGACATCACTAGCATCACTGATTGGGGCACGGCCAGAAGTCTAGCGTGCTTCACCCTGTGTGTAAATATTGGTGGCTGAAGCCTGGTGCAAAATGCTCCCAACAGCCACACTGACTTATGTTGTTTCTTGTGGCTAGAAAATAGAGCTGTGTCCATATTTCTTCTTCAACAAGCTTTCAAACAAAATGCCATATTGTTTGAAATTCAAGTGAAATTCATTGACACTTGTGGTTTGTGGTGCATTTCAATTGCAAATGCCTCCATGAGTATGAGTTAAGTTCCATAGTGTGCAGGGCAGCAGTAGTTTACTACCATATGTGACAGATTGCAATTTACAGTTGCACTAAACATTATTCAGCCTCACTATATGCCAACTAAAATCTATTTGCTATGTAAAGATATAATGAAGGAATGGCGACCAGAGCAGAGAATTAAACCAAATACATTTGTGTATGTTAATCTTCCGGCAGATTTTGACCTCCCGGTTTAAAACTCACTGTACATAAAGCATAAGGTATGAATTATCACCCAAATCTGTGTTAGACCTTTTAGCCAACTTCATTCCAACCTATTACCACAGGTTTTAAACACATTTTTGGAAATTTAAATGAAGTTATACCTAATTTTTGAGAATGAAAACATGCAAGGCTTGAAATAGGCAATCCAGTAACAACATTTTATTTGTTACTGGAGTTTATTGAGTAAACGACATGCACGTTTGTTTTGGTCTGAGACACTGGCGCTATAGTGCACCATCTAGTGGCTGAATGTTGTGTAGTGCAACTTTAACCACCAGCAGTACACAGTGGCTATACTGACTGACAACTAGGGCTGGGTATTGTTTAAAAAAATGATGATACCAGTACCTATCCAAGTCCCCTTAAAGTGAAACAGATACCAATGCAGTACTTCATTTGATACCCATCACATGAATAGAAGCATTAAATTGCATAAAATGCCACCACATTTTTAGACAAATGCAACTTGTAGCTGCTGTGGCAGTGGGCCAATCACATGTCGCATTAAATAGAAGAACGCTTGCATTGATTGGCTGTGAGAAAGTCAATACAAATAGTCATATTTTCTAGCTCTGGGTGCAGAAAGGATCGATTGCAGGTATCGTTTGACGGGAGACATTTCTATACTACTTGGTATTGATTTATTTCAGTTGATACCTTAAAAGTATCGAGTACTGACACCCAGTACCTACTGACTGCCATAGTGTATATATAAAAAATGTAATCAGGTTGTCAGTGGTGCGATCAGTAAATCATTTTAATGACCACAGACTTTGATTTCTTACCCTCATTTAACCACCTGCTGTTCACAGTCTGGTTAGGGTTTTCTTGAAGTGTCGTGTTTCTGTTGTTCATCAGTGAAGAAGATCTTATAGGTTTTCTAAAGAGAATAACTACTGCATACAGATCACTGTGGCAGCCTGGTCTCCTCAGATATCGCCCAACTCTTCCTTTGTAATGATGTTGATGAAGATGACTTTAGCACTTTAGCGTTTAATATCTTTTGAGGGAACGGACTCCTGAATGACATTAAATTATTTAAATTAATCTCAGGCTTAATTACTGTGTATGAAATATGTACTGACAACTAAAAATATCTGATGACATAAATCCCGCGTAGTAGAGGAGGATTAATCATCATGTCAAACTGTATGGAATTATCAGATGGAAAATTGGGATTAACAGTTGGGAAAGTGCTTTCAAATGAACTGTTTGATATAAGCAGAAAGCAGCCATTAAATTCAGAGCAGCTTTGGTATGGCAGGAGGTCACTTCTGCATTACAAGTGCAGATTTAAATGTACTGGAAAAATAAGATGTATAAATACAGGGCCGTCCTCTCTGTTTTCAATGACTATGAGATGATGCCATTACAATTTTTTTACATGATTTTTAAAATGCTTGGAGCCAGAAAAGCTAAAGGAACAAAGAAAACAACTAACTTCATAGCTACAGAACACTTTTCTACACCGAACATGTTTCAGTTGTTTTCAGTCATATGTATAACAGAAGAAATCATATTTCGTTCGTAATCAATACAGTCTGTACTGGCATTGAAACTGTTTATGTCTTCACTAATGGGGCAAGACTGTGGTCCAGAGATGTATTTATTTATTTGTTGGTTTTTAGAGCTGTGGTTGTTGAACTGGACATGAATTTGCTTGACGTGATGTGAATTGAGGCAGATGTGTATGTGTCTGAAAATGCTTCAGCATGTTATGTTATAAACAGAGACAAAAAGAAACAGTAGAGAGACTAGGAAATATACTCCTGAAAACTGCTTTTCATGCTGGCACACTAAACATTTATGGTGTTACTTTGTAGTTATTATAATATATTTAGCAATGATAGCGATGCTGTTGGACTTTAAAAGCAGGGTGTAGGGTTTGGCAGAGGCATATTTTTGAGTCTTGGTTTTGGCTGGTTTTGATTGACTATTGTGCTGTTTTTTCATACTGACCTGGCAAACCCTTCTAATCATATTCCACAACTTTAGATAGTGTAAGAGTGAAACCGTGTCAGGTACAAAATGATATCCTTTTTTTAATTGAATTGCTATCTAGCAGCAGTTTACAAACTTGGAGTTAGCACATCCCAGTCTGCCCACTGAAAGAGACAAAACTGATATCTACCCTCCATCAATCTGGTAAGACATGTCAACCCCCAAACTGTCAAAGTAACACCATGTTACTGGGATTAGTAGCTGTAATATAATGACTACTTTGTACTAAAAAAGTTATCACACTCATTACCAAGTAATGTGTTACTGCCACATTGTTGTGCACACTGACTGTTGTGGGAATTTCTGGAAAACAGAGGACTGACAACAAAAAAGTGGTCCTTCTAGTTTATTCAGGCACTTGCAAGTGGACGTCTCAGCCAACAAGAAGAAATGTTTTTGATTGAGAGCATACACGCTCACTGCAGTCTGCTTTCATACAAACTCTTGCTTGGACACCTGTACTACACACGTGGCACTAAGCCAAGTTAAGAATGGACATGAACAGAAGGATTAGTGTATACAAAATCAGCTGTGTCTAGAAACTTCAGGCGATGTGACTGTGACTTAAATAGAATTATAGAACCTTCACAGGTGGTGCAAGGAATGTGCTGTATTTTCCTCATACACTGACTGAGAAGGTCGGCAGTGTATTGCTGCCACCATGACGAGAACAAGAACATTTTCCCATTATAACAAGGAAAACAATTTGTTATATTATGTAGCACATTGCATTCAAGAGTACATAAAGAAATGATCATATTAACTGCATCTGGACCTTATCATATAAAAAATGATAGAGGTAGAAACAAGATGAAAAAGAGGAGCTTTCATCATTATATTCCAGGGTTGATAATTATTGTGTGCTTACTATGCTACTACCACTGTTAATGAGTGAGACTGCTTAAATACTGACACAAGTCCAAGAAAACACTGTTTTACTGTTTTTACTTTCTGATTGTTTGGGGAAAATCCCAAGTAGATCTTAGGTCATGAATGTATTATAAGAGCTGGACCAAAAATGGCATCCATTCAGTCCTATAAATATTGCTCAACTGGCGCATATGCCAAAAGAAGTTTCTAGCTTCCAGGTTTGCTTCCATGTTATGTGGCCCATTGAATATGCACAGTAGAGATTCCCCTGCTGGCTCCACCCGCAAGTTCCCTCTCGGCCCATAGACTTTACATTGTGATTATGTCATGGATGTTTTCATGGCTTAAGGAAAGTTTAACAAATACAGAACCTCCATTGATCAAAAATTGAACTTGAGAGTGACCACTGTGACCACTGGGAAAAATCGGATGAAGGCCTGAGCAGCTTTGCCCTATCCACTATGTGGTTGTTATCAGCAAGCAGACATTTAGAGATATTCTACACTCGGAGAAAGAACCTAGCTCATATCAGTCACAATCAAAGCACTTTATTAATGGAACACTTCTCAAAGGTTTCTCATTAAAACAAGATACATTGTCTTCTTAAAACAGGATATTTTCTCATTATAGGGAGACATAGTCATATTTTTTTACTTATGGTGGCAGTTCTGTGCTGATCTGAATAAAAGAAATGCTGATTTGTACTTTAAAGGTGTGGAGCAACAGCCAATTTCACAGATTTTTCAGTAACATTACTCTGTTTTCTCTGAAAAAGGCAAATAACACTCATTCCAATAAACACTATACAGTAGACTGCGACCAAAATCTATTAGTGTTTGTATCAAGTTCATCTGCTGAATGAAAATATGTATCACACAAGATAAAACTGTATCTAACACGCAACAGACTGATGCAGACTGATGCCAGACGCAGAGAGAAAGACAACAAAGGTCGGGTAATGATAAAAAGCTACAGGTGAGGGAGGAAGAGAGCTGAGTGTGTGTCTCTTTAAGAGCTGGAGTGAGCTATTGAGCGGGAGGAGGAGGGGGGTTGGTTGGCTGCATTGGAACAGTCCTCTCTAATGAGCAGATTTTCTGAGAGAGAGAGAGAGAGAGAGAGAGAGAGAGAGACAAACACACACACATACACACACAGACAGAGAGAGATAGATACAGAGATCCAGCTATAGGAGGAGGAGAGATTGTAAGACCAAGACAGCAGGCAGGTAGGCAGGCTGTGCGTCAGCCGGTGCTCCATAGGGAAACATGGAGACGAGCAGGAGATTCTGAAGAGGACAGAACAGACCATAACAGGATCATATAGATGGATGTTATTTCATCAAGCAGGCAAACTGAAGGCAAGCCACGCAGAGGATAAACCACTTATGGACGCAGTGGATTAAAGACCTACAGACAGACTGAGAGAGAGAGGGAGAGGGGGAATAGAGGAGGAGAAATTAATCAATTCAGTTGTTTAGTTTCATTGCCTGTGTGTGCGCACTTGCTGTCAGAAAGCCTGTGTGTGTGTGTGTGTGTGTGTGCCTGCGTACAGAGTGTGCGTGCACAAGGCAGGAGACTGCATTGCTGCTCTCCAGCACCACAGGACAGACAAAAAAAAGCAGCCAAGCAGATTACCTTATATGTTTCCCCATTTTTCTGTCTCTCCCACTCTCTCTATGCATGTGTGTGTTCCTTCACTGTGCAATCAGGCACAGAGTGTGTTTATGTGTGTGAAGGCTGAGAAGAAGAAGAGGATGGTGAAGCCTGAAGTGAGCTGAAGAATCAGTCTGACCTTAAATGGTCTTTTTTATCTGTCTGATCATCAGGAGCAGACTCGAAGAAAAAAAATCAATTTCTTAGGAGAGGAGAGTCTTTTTTTTTGGGATCATCACACAGCATGTCACAGCTCCAGTTGGGGCCTCAGTGCTGATGATCGGAGAAGCGGAGAGGGAAGAAGGCTTCTATGCTGGAGTCTTGGAGGTTTGAAGGGCTGCCACCGGGGAGACTTCTCGCCTCTACACTCCAGAGAGGTGGAGGCATCATCAGGTAGGAGGCGGCTGAGCGCGGGGGCCTGAGTGGAAAGGAGGAGAGAGGAGTAGGAGGAAGAGTTGTGCCTGTGTGTTGAAGACTGTGTAGGCAGGCCGATGGCAGGCCGGCGGAGCTGCCTGATGGTTTAAACTCCTGCTGAGAGAGGATAATGGCAGCTCTGGGCCCACTCTCCTCCTCTCCCACCTGTATCTGCCACAACGAAGCCAGGAAGTGCTAGCTGATGCAACAAAGAGCCCACCAAGAGGATGGTGTGAACAACTTCACGTTACCTTTTCCCACCACGCCGGGACACTCCTGACACCCCTGTGGGGTCCAAGTTTTTGTTGTTCACCTTGTTCCTCCTTTCTCTCCTCTGAGCCAGCTGAAAACAGAGGGTGGTGTTTTTTGATTTGTGTGGGAGCTCTCTTTCCCTTCCTCCCACTCTCTCCTCCTCCTCCTCCTTCTCCTTTTCCTCCTCCTCCTCTTCACCCCTGACCTCACCAATCTCCAAATTCAGCTCCATGGATTGGTTCTAGCACCAACCTGTCCTTCTTTTTTCTCCCCTTGTTTTCTTTTTCTTTTCTTTTTCTTTTTGTCGAGGCTTCAGGGGAATTGCCAAGACCTGTTTCATGCATGTCCACTGGCGGCAGGTTCAACTTTGACGATGGGGGGTCATACTGCGGAGGGTGGGAGGAGGGCAAGGCGCATGGCCATGGGATCTGCACGGGACCCAAGGGCCAGGGCGAGTACTGCGGGTCCTGGGCCCATGGCTTTGAGCTGTTGGGTGTCTACACTTGGCCCAGCGGAAACACCTACCAGGGCACCTGGGCTCAGGGCAAGAGACATGGCGTGGGTGTCGAGAATAAAGGCCGTTGGGTGTACAAGGGTGAGTGGACGCACGGCTTTAAGGGACGCTACGGCGTACGGGAGAGCACAGGGACCAGCGGGAAGTACGAGGGGACGTGGAACAACGGGCTGCAAGACGGATACGGAACAGAGACCTACTCAGATGGAGGTAAGAAGGAGAGAAGAGACACACACACACAGGCAGATGCATTGTGGATGTGCTGGCGGTGGGTTTGAGCATGTGTGACAGAGTGATTGTGAGGATGTATGAACCAAGTGCCTGTCAAGGAGCGATATTTGAGAGTGACTGACAACTGTCCTCTGCAAAAACTTGTTAGTGGAGAATGATTGACAGCTGGTGACAGTTACAGAGGTGACAGATATGCAATAGGAGGAGTTTGTTCAGAGGTCTTCTCGGGTTAGCGTTTCCTCTGCCGTGCCATGTTGATACATACACACACACACACACACACACACACACGCAGAATTTGGAGGTTGAATCAGGATACAGTTAAAAAAATTATACTCAATCTCTAAACGTCTACATTTCTCACTTTCCTTCCACTCCTGACCATCACTCCTCAGGTCTGTCTATGCGGACACACTGTGTATTTGGAGGCCTCCTTCAATTCAGGCAATGCGGTCTTAAGGGGTGAATACAAGGTTGGAGGGGCAGAAGATGGTAAAATGACATTACACATTAAATAGAGGGAAGGGAAGAGACAATTTCCGCACTCACAATTCCAGAGTGTACGTACAGTGTTTAATTTCTACTGTATGTCATAAAATATATTATGACATACACCACAGAACACTCCTTTGGGGGTGTCAGAGGCTAATTTCCAAATATTATTTTACCACAAATGTAATGTTGTGGTTTTAGTTATTACTTCAGAGTCTACAGCCATGCTACATTCTCTGAGATGCTAACATTGTTTGCCACGTTTACCATTTTGGCACGTTAGCTACTGTACTGAAAAAAAGCATGAGAATTTAATTTGTTTTGGTCATACATCAAAATATTAGATAAATTAAAGGTTTGACTCGATGGCCCCAGATAAAAGGGAGCTTAATTTTATTACGGTTCATCATCTGCAAATCATGAATATATGTATCAAATTTCATGGAGATCTAGTCAGTATTTGTTGAGATATTTCAGCAACATCTACAAACATCAATCTCATGCTGGTAGTGAAGGGAAGACCACAAGATCACCAATGACACAAAGCATCATCCTCTGGGAACCATGAATTTCTGTTCAAAGTGCGGGCCAATCCATCCAGTAGATGTTGAAATATCTCAGTCTGGGGTAAAATGGTGGACTAGCCAACAGTCATGTGCTTTAATTGGCTAAAGACAATGGCTAAAACAAGTGCAATATCTTATGGGGGAAATTTCCATAAAAATCTCATTGCAATATTATTATGACACCTACAAAATTTTGCCAAATCATGTGTCAGTCACTTTAATAATTTATCTGGTATTACTATTATTTTATCATTTGACTGCAGTTAACATTAAATATGGCAACACAATGTAAAATTCTTCTCTTCTACAATTCACTATATACAATTCAAGCCCATTCACACATGTAAACATATTAATAAGGCTTAATTTTAAAGAATACCTCTTAAAGTGAATATCAGTGATCTTGCCCTGAAATTGAAATCAATGCCATCAATGCACTTTGACTCTCTTAGTTCAGTCACTGTTAATGAGGCAGACACTATATGGATTTTTCTGTAAAAATATAAACATACACACACCCATGCATACACATTGTGCGTGCAGAAATGCACATATGAGAAACCTGGCGGTATGTGTGTGAGCTGAGCAACAGAGCTGAGGGTAGCATACATGCAGTTTAATCCTTGTTACATAACTCTACAACTAGCAGGCTGCTTTACAATGCCGGTCTGGACCACACACACACACAGACATGCACGCACACACTATCCCGAGCAGCCCCATGAAATCCGCAGACCAGACTAGTTTGTGGGGTTGAATCAGGACAAAGGAGGAGAAGTCAGCTTGATATATAACCAGACAGATGGGATGGATAGACAGGGGATGGGAGAGATAGATCGACATATGTACAGGTTGATGGATGAATAGATCAGTTAAATGACCAGCAGATAATGAAATCATGATTATCATGATTATAATGAGAGATGCTTTCTAATCAGGGGATGAGTGAGATCATGTACATTATAAGAGGAGGCGAATATGGACAGCAACGTGATAAGAAAACCTAGAAACCTAGAAAAGAGACACTGTAGCTCTATGAAGTATTTGAACCCACATACTGTAAATGCAGCAGAGATTGGCCTAGTTATGAGTGTTTATCTAGCTCCAACAGTACACAGTGTCCTTATTTTAACAGCTTGTATTTGTCCTTAATATAAATCTATGCAGCAATGCAAAGTCATATATATATATATATATATCTAGCTAAAATGTGAGGTATGACGCCATAGAATTAATCTGAAAGATAATAAGAAACAACCTCAAACTGATGAAGTGTCCCAAGAGAGAATGTATTTTCTCTGATAATGATCTGTTAGATGTATAGTATGTCTTCTCTGCAGGATAAATCTACTAACAACCAATATATCTATAGCTTTGTGGTGATTTCCACAAGGCACATTTTCATCTCAGTTATCTTTGAATAGTGTGTGTAATTGTATGTTCTTCAAAAGTCAGTGAACAGCTGCAGAGCACAGCTGTTGTGAAACCTGAAGGAAAGGAGTGTTTCTTAAATGAGATTTAATACAATAAAATAATACTTCATTAAATCCACAGTCTGGACATTTGCAGTGGTGCAGCATCAAATGGTATAGCGCAATAGCAAGGACCAGTGGTAAAAAAGCAAGATATAGTAAATAAGTGAACAGATGATAGTTTAGTATCCATTATACACTGATATTGAGTGAGTTTGTGAGTTTTGGTGTGTGTGGTCTACTGGCAGCAGTGTATTCGGTGGCTGTGGATACGATAGTCGTCTCACAGGTGTTAAGGTAAATGATAATGGTACTCACAAGGTCTGTATTAGATGAAACCCTAATGCTTGTCACAAATTGATACCAAACGCTATAATGAAGCTTTAATTATCTGACTAAAAACGATTTAACAAATTAAACCTGTTGTTGCTGGAATTAGTTTTGAGGGATCATTTGAAATATTTAAAGCTGCATTAATCAGTTTTGACCCGAGCACAGAGCGCTAACACACTGACCTGACTCTTTAACACCTTGTGAAATGATTCCGGCTAACGTGTTAGCAAACTGTTGCTTAGCTTTCACACATGTAGCAGAGGCAAAACAGCTTAGCATTTATTTTGAGCTGTATTTTATGGAGCACCTGACAATTTTAAGTCTGTGTTTTGGTCCCTATCAACTCCTCAGGAAAGTCGCTGTATATACTGTCTATGAAAATTAAAATTAATTTTTCACGTTAGCATATAGTGGTTTTCTGTTTCTGATTGAACAGACAGGTGAAACTAAAGGTGGATATATAAAATTAAAACAAAAAGCTATAAAATGAGTTGTTGGTTCAACTGTATAAGTGACTCCTTTTACATTACATATTGGTTTCAGTATCAATATTAAAGAACTACTGAATAATGATGCTTTATAGTAAATAGTGGCAACAGTTTTTATGTGGAGTATTTTGATTTGTTAAGTCACATGAATTATATTTTGGTTCAGTTATTTAAGAGTTACTATTGCAACAATTTTTCGCCGCTGACAACTCATATCAACATGTGGTAGGTTTAGTATACCTAGCAATGAAACATGGCGGTTCATCTGGGAGACAACCATATTATTTAAAGTTGCAATGAACTGAAATTTGAAGTAATTTATTAGGTGTATACTGGGTGATAGTTTCTCCCTTAAATTGCACATGCTTTGAAATACAGAAATGCCTGATAAACCATCAGCTAAATGTGTTCTTAATGAATAAAAAACACTGAAAGGTAGAATTGTCATGATGTAATGGATCTTTCTTCTGTTAAGTTACAGTAATGAAAAATATAAATGGTTACATAATAAGAATTAATACAGCTTCACCAAAGTGCTCTTGATAAATAAAGTATTAAATTGGGTATAAATCATGCAGACTGTAATCAACATCCTCTATTATGAGTATTTGTGAAATGAAAATGACTTTTTGAATATGATGTTAATATGTCTAAATATCTTTGGCTTACTGAAAGAAACCCTGCCATGAAAAGGTCATGTTCATCTGATATGTTACCTTCAGATTAAAGTTGATAGTTTACCATTGAAACCTGCAATCATGAAGAGCCAGGAGCCAAAACATTCAGAGATGCTCGTCTGCCTACATACTTTTGGAACGAGTTGTGCACTTTAGAGCCAGCTACATTTCCCACAGTCAGACCTAAACTGACTGCCAGTCCCACTCTCCCCTCCAACTACACCTGATGCCACATTTCTAGGAAACACTCCTCTATTGTATCACTGTTGTTTAGCTTTTCATTCCTCTCCTACGTTTGCCAACATCCCTTTCTGCTCTCCTCCCACCTCTCTCTTTCCTCCCTCGCTCTGCTGCCTTTCCACGGAGCTGCTCTGTACAGTAGGGTTTCCATAACAACGCACACCGACATGCAGCAGGTCAGCGTGTCACGAGGGACTCAGTGTTCCTCGATGCTATTGGACGCCCGACCGGCTTTACCGGGCTCTGATTGGCTTGTTTGGCCTTCCGGGCTAATGGAGTTTACTGAGATGAAGAGCTAAGCTGACTGATTAGCAACCACTCACTCTCTCACTCACTCTCTCTCTTGCTCCCTCTCTCTCTCTGTCTTTCTATCACACACATACACAAACATGCAAACGGGGTGAAGTAGAAAAATAAAAAGCGAGCAATAGACAGATTCAATAATCAGTTTAGTGAGAGATGAAGTGAGTCACAGCAAGAAGCAGCGATTACTACACTACTGCTAAACATTACAGTGTAGTGGTTGTTGTGTCTGACTACCTAATACCACCACACACTGTCAAACACATATATGACAACTTCACAGAAATGCTAAAAAGAAAGGGAAAAAAATGTGGCAGCATTTATGTTTTGGCACATCCAATCACAGATGCTTCATTACACCAGGAATCATGACAGAAGCATCCTGGCCATGAACCCCCCCCCCCCCCCCCCCGTCCTGTCCTCCAGCTGTTGGCATACACACTACAACAATAATTATCCAACATTAACATATTGTATCCTGTTAGTTTGCTAAAGGCCACTATCAGTGCAACAATTATTACAGCTCTGACCATATTATATAATCTGACATAAAACAAATACATTTATGTTTAAATACACCCAGAAACTACATACAAATAATCTATAATCTACACTGTTAAAATAGGTGGTTGAAGCCAAATGATGTTCTGCTTTGTTTTGGTCACATAATGTAAGACAGAAGCTTTGAAAGCTTGATGATAGGTGTAAAACACTAGGAAAATAATATTTGCAGCCAATTTGAGTGTGTGGGCAGACTACTTCAACTACTTACTGTGTGACTCTGTGTTCTGTATTATCCTCCAACGAAGACTCAACCATGCACATTCATGTTCATACTGGAGGTCTTGAGGAGCCATTTTTAAACTGCTTCCCATGACCTGCAATACAGTATGTCACTAGTCAACCCTGCCTCTGAGAAATGATCTTCATATACAACTAATCTGCAAAAGACAATATGTTTTACAAGAAACGTAATGCTGGCTGAATTTTATTGATACTGAATGTGTGAGTGAAATGTTCACAGACAACATACCTACTTGTTTTTTTATCCCAACAAGATATCAAATCTTGCAGTGCAACATCTGCTAGTAGAAACTACAGCATTATAAAACTTTTTATGGTTATGTTCAAGCACTGGCAGCACTCGCCTAAGGTTACGGGAAGATCGTGTTCTTGGTTTAATACAGAAAAAGTCTGCCATGACTTGAAGCACAAAATATTTATTAACATTCAGGGGAAACCACCATTTCATTCACGATCACTAACCTTTACTGTTATTAGTGATTATGTGCCTGAACAAAACCACACATAGGACTTTGTTGCCAGAGTCCTGCATGTTGAACTGCCTCAATCCTCCACTGTGACTTCACTTGTAACTTTATTCATTGACAAAAATGCAATCTAGTTGTATATGAATGTCATTTCTAGGAGAGAGGGTTTATCAGTTACACTTACACATTGAAAGCTCAGAAAGCTACTTAGTGGACCATTGATTTTTAAATATTTTGTTTTATAGACATACAATAGACTTAAAGAAGTCTTGTTAAGAAGTCAAGATCTACACTATATGAGGTCAATGTCTCAGGCAACATCAATGGGCCAGGTTTCAAGTCCTCTAGTTAACCAACAAAAGCACAAGTGTCCTTGGTGTGACTGTAAGTGTTTCAAGGATACCACTGTCAGGCAGATTTTAACCTCTGACCTCTCTGTGGAGGAGGGCAAGGGAAGAGGTGTTTGTGCTTTTGATACAGTGCTCTAGATTAACACTGCACTTGTGTATGTTGCCCGCCTTGACAGCCCTCTTGAGTCGCCAAGAGGAGCTATCTGGACAGCTCTATTCTTGGCTTTGTTTCTTTGCTGGCTTCAGGTATACCATCCTTCTAGTGTTTGCTTCTAGGTCTTGGCTGATGCTGCAACCACCATTTTTTCCCCTCTATTGAATAATACGCTGATAATTTATTCGATTAAGATGAGAGTGAAAAATGCCCATCACAATTCCCCAGATCCCTAGATACATCTTCAGTTTCCTGTTCTGTACAAAATCCAGAGAAAGTAAATGTACTATCATTTAAGAAGAAATAAAACAGAAAATCACATTTTGGCTAAAGGGTTGTACTTTGTAATAAAGGCAGATATTTTTTTTAAAGGGAGTAAGGGGTTGACTACAGGGTTGGGAGTACTTGGGAAGCAGAAATATCTTCTTTTACTTGCCCAGTCTTATCTGACACTCTTCTTACCTGATCTATCCATCAGTGTTTCAAGCTACATGTAAACATTAAAGGTACCCTCTAGAGTTTTTGATAGCAAGCAGCTAGGATTCCTCATTTGTTCGTTACTCGTGCACTTGCGTAGGGACAAAAATGCATGCGGTAATGCAATAAACTTTGATTTTGGCAGTTTGACACTAGTTTGTTGATCTACATTTGGTGCTGAAAACACACCAAGAAATGTAGCAAAGGCAGAAGAAGACTGCTAGCTAGCAAACACTGATGTAAACAATACAGGAATTAGAATATTTGGAAAATTAGCTTTGCAAATGTCTCATGAGAAGGAAAATGCATTCAACATGTTTGTTAAGCCTCAAGGATACACACAATGCGCTTTGGTGACAAACACTGAATGTAAGCATAAATGTGTTTGTTTACTTGAAAACTCCACAGGGGTACATGTAAATCCATCCTCATACTTCACTCTCTTGTTCTAAGTAGATACAGTATGTTTTTGGGTAAATATTCAGTGATGCCAGCCACCCATTTGTCATTATTGGTCCTGTAGATATTCTCACCTTCCACTTGATGTCCCATATGCCCTTTGAGACCATTTTCTCCCCATATTTATG
The DNA here is from genome assembly GCF_027409825.1 of Scomber japonicus. Classification (NCBI taxonomy): domain Eukaryota; kingdom Metazoa; phylum Chordata; class Actinopteri; order Scombriformes; family Scombridae; genus Scomber; species Scomber japonicus. The sequence goes on along the minus strand of NC_070582.1, from coordinate 29,213,319 downwards.
TGTTAGTTGTGGGAAGTCAAAAAAGTGTAAGTAAGGATTATCAATTTCTACACTGAGAAATATGAAACTGGGAACCATTGGTTACAACATGACAAACAAGTGTGGACATTTTCATGCCACCATGTTACCACGGCTCTTTTCCATGACATTTTTTACCAGATAAATAATCCTCAAATGGAAATCAGAAAGATTTATACAGAAAAATGGCCCAAGCAAAATCTCTTAAACGGATAACAGTCCCACACAGTGATTTATGCAGGCTGAGGTTTAGCTTTGAACTGGCTTCCCTTGCTTACAGTGTTCAGTGATTTAACTGTAGTTTAGCTTGTCCGTCTGCATGCCGGTTCAGCACATATGCTACGTGTCTGTTTGGCATACCGCCCATCAGATGTCTTGTCTACCTGTCTTTAGTTACCATCTGTCTTTATTTTTGCCTGTGCGGTTGTTGCTTTTCTCCTCAGCTGCTGTGTCTAGATTACCTGATCCTTTGGACTATCCTGGAAAATTTTCTTGTCTCTCTTTTTCTGTCATTTTGACTCGACAAGTAAAACAGTTTCACCTGCACTAAAGTTGTCATCATTTCCTAACAATATCAATCCGCTGGCATTCACAGACAAACACAATTTTCTTTTTTCCTCCTAAAAGCAATGGCCATTATCATTATAGTCCATCTACTACATCAGTTTAGAAATAAGTGGCACATTACTCATAAATGGTGGGTCAAAGAAAATCCACCTCCTCAAAATTTGTACATCACTTTTTTGATTTCCTTCAGACACACTTCAGTTGTACAGTGAAATGTTCATGAGTATCACTTGCATTCTGCTTTGGTGTTTTTTTCTTCTTCTCAGGGCCAGTGCTAATACGCACCTCCTCCACTACCACAACAACCCCACTGCAGGCTTTAGCTTATGTAATGGTGTAATGGGAGTGGTTTGATGTTTGTAGTGAGGATTAGTGGGGCTGTCTGAAAACATGAAAACTCCAAATATCTATCTTGGAAGTCTGCCCTGCACCACAGTACTAATACAGTACTAACTGGACATACTAATGGGGGAGTTTACCCAGAAAGCACTTGCGGAGGCATAATGCTGCAACTTCCCCTAAAATTCTTGATTATTAGGGACTGTAGGAAAATGATCTTACTTTATTAATGAAGGCTGAAGAGAGGGTGGTCTGACTGGTATGAGAGATCAGTGCAGGAAGTTTTCATTTTTTACTGTTAATTGATTAACCTAGTATAAATGTTAAAGAGCCCCTCCAGACATGTCTTCAGGCATATGAAAACACTGCTTTGAATAATAATAAGTTGTGTCAGACATGTTTTTTTGATGTTAAAAATTGAATCTTCTCCTTTCCCTTTAGTAAAAATCCAGATTGTATGACTAAGCAAATATTTTTCATTTCAAAAGTTTAACTGCTACTTTACTTCAAAGTCCATTCTCATTGTGTGTGTGTGTGCACTGGAGGTTTCAGGTTCATCATTTCAACTTTCACACTGCCCATCAAAATGTCATTCTGCACAGTGAAGCTCAAACATCCAATTAATATAAAAAAGAAAAACTCATTTTTGAGTGGAGGATCACTTTAAGGTTAAGGTTATAAGGTACACCATCTTAGAGTCTTTAAGCTATGCGTCTTTTAGTCATTAATAATGAATTGACTTGCACCAATACTGTTAAATTATTTTGAGATATTAGAGCAAGGGTATGGGAATTCTTTTCAAATAAGGAAGGTTGCAGATATAATATATTAATAAGGGGTAAGAAAGTTTCATCCCCCTTCCCCTCACCATTATTGTGTATTAATATTATTCTAAATACAGATTTCTTGGTTGTGAAAACCCGAAGAAATTAAAGCATCCATTAGCACAAATGATTTTAAACATAAAGAAAAAACTGAGAAACTCGTCTTCTCATGTTGTCTAAAGTTACTCTCCCTCACCATCTCTCTCTCGCGCACACACACACACACACACACACACACACACACACACAAATACAAATACTCTTCTGACATGCAAGTGCTGACATAGTGAAACAACACATTAATAATTCATAAAATAACCAACTTCAACTCCTTCACAGCAGGTCTTGCGCCATCCTTTCTTTTTCTCACTGCTGTTCCACAAATCAATATTTTCAGTCATAAAGTAGTAGCACATACTTATCACAGCCTTATCACCAAAATAGTTGAATTTAATTTAAAAAAGAAATACAATTATAAAAGTACAATTCAAAATGTAGAGATTTTGACATGTGTCTTTTAGTGCTGTATCCTTGAATGAAATCCGGGCCCTAGGAGACAGATGGTTTTTAACCTAGAAACAGAGAACAGACGCGCGCATTTGTTAAAGAGACAATTATGAATTCAGCCCGGGGGTTGGCGCGTGATCTGTGCGCTGTGCCTCTGTGATGTTTCCGCAGCTTTGATCTCTCCATGTTAATTCTTTCCGTGCGGCTGCCTCGTGCCCGCAGTAGCTTCGGCCCGGGTTATGGGCCCATATGATTTGAGAGTGCTTCCTGTTGGCCTCAAGGCAGAATCAGTGAAATCGTTTTGGCATACGAGTTGTGAAGTGGATTCTCCTCACGACTGTAGGCCTGGAGGTGAGGCCTTCATATACCCGGAAGCTTTTTTTCTCTACAATACAACTGTGACAAGTTCATAGTGAAAATGAGAAGAGGAGGTTAAGCTACTCTGCTGTTGCATGCCTCTCTTCTCAGCCTTTTGTTTCCAAAGATAACAACTTACTGCTTTTTTTTTGACAATGAAGAAAGTTTGCACCTCACTCTGGTTAATAATCATGTTTTCTAGAGTTTCCATGTCATGTCTGATTTCTCATAAAAACAGTCTGCTGGGTTAACAGATTCGATTTTGAAGGAGAAACCACCAACCGTCTGCTCCTCAGATTGTATTTTTCAGCACCATGGAGAGCGACAGGCAGACATTGGAAAAGCAGCCTAGTGCCCCACTGAATATTTTATTCACTCTGGCATCTCTGATTGAGGGTGGTATACGCTTCCAGGAAAACATGAAAAAGCCAAATCCCACACGCTGCTTCACATTTATTTGGTTACACACTCAGTTGCCAGTTTTTAAGGTACACCTGGCTTAATCTATAGCGGCCCAGAATAAGTCCTTCCTTCCCAGAAAGCTTTTCTGCTCAGTTTTGTCGAAAATATTTTATGGTCATATTTGGAAGTTGTAGTATGTGATGCTGTTTAGCAGTATTGTGTTATACTGAGAGGTTTAACTATTACGTAAAGCGGTCTTAATGTTGCAGACAGAATATTAGAAACACTTAGTTAGCTATAGACTGACTCTACAAATAGACTGTTTAACTGAGGGTAGTTTCATTCAGTGCTTTTAAGGGACAAAATATGTATAATATTTAGCATGCCTGTGATAGTGTACTAAATCTATATAACATTTCCCCTAGATTCCTACACAAAATACTTGTGATGTGTGAAAAGCAAACCTTTTCCCCAAATCTTGATATTGCTCATCTGAACTTGTATACGGCTGGTTTCAACATTATCTTTGAGTAGCTGTAAAATAAAAAATAAAGTATAAAGTGGAGACATTTGCTGCGTCTCAAATAATTCCATACTGAATACTAACTTTATACAGTGTATACTACATACTAACCTTTACAGTATGCTGTTTTGTAGTTAATTTGCAAGAAATCAACATACTTAACAGTTTCTATTAAGTACCAAATAATAAAAATTTAGATTTTCAATTCAGATGTGAATCAAACTGCAACTCAAAGGTTAATATTTTGGGAAATACGCACATTCACTTTCTTATTTAAGAGTTCCATGAGAAGACTGACATCATTCTTATGTCTGCACAGAACATATGAAGCTACAGCCAGCAGCTGTTTAGCTTAGCTTAGCATACAGATTGGCAACAAAAGGAAACTGCAAACCTGGCTCTTTCCAAGCTCCTTTATTGACACATTGTATCTTCATGATTTCCAGGTGGTTATGAAGCTTTAGAGGCACATGTGGAGTAGCTGCCTTCTCACACTCATACTCACACTCAAAAATCAGTATGTATTACCGACTATTTTAAGTGTACTTTATTTTGTCACACCTCATAAAACCTGCTTAGAATGAATTTGTTATATGGATCTTGGGCACAGTTGTTTCACAGGTGTACTGCATTTAATTAGTAGTTTTCTCATCATTAACTAATGTTAACACCAGAAATGTGACCTGTAGCAGACACATGATTTGACCTGTTCCTGCACCCTCAGCAGAAACACAGGTGACGCTCTGTCTGTCTCTCTTCTTCCGTTACCCTGTCTCTGTCTTCTGCCCAAGCATTGTGGTGGCAATTTAATGAAATGGTAATCTTATCACGCTGTTGCATGAGTGTTTGTTTGTTTGTTTGTGTGTGCGTGTGTGTGTGTGTGTGTGCGTGTGCGTTCTTTGATCTGCCTGTCATATGGTTGTACAGCTGTATACTGACATGATTACAAAGGCCTGACCAGATGTGCTGGCCAGCTGTCTTTAACATAGACTCTGTTTCTGTGTGTGTGTGTGTGTGTGTGTGTGTGTGTATGTGTGTGTTTGTGTGAGGGATAAGAGGAAGTCCTAATGACAAGGGAAGGGCCAGATTCAACACCACCTCTATGTGCTTGTTGTGCTCGTGTGAGTGCGTCTTAGAACGTAAGCAAGAATATGATTGGCTCATAAGATTGGCTTCATTCAGCGTTTCCCACCTCACTGACACTCGAGCCCACGAGAGAAACGTATGTGTGTGTTTGCGATAGAGACAGAGAACGTGGTTGCAGTCCTTATATGGTCATGTAGTTTGGTTAGATCGAGTGCGTTTGTTACAGAATGAATCAGAGTGCTGTTACATCAGAGGTACGGGCAGGCGGGATGGATCACTCCTATTGGAACACACACTTCCGTTTGAGCATGTGTGTGTGTATGTGAGGGACACACACACTCAGATGCCCTACTTTTAGCAACATGGAGATATACGGACTATTATGCAGCAGTGAGTGCGGGTAGTACAGTGAGACTTGGTATGAATGAATGAGAACGGATAAGAGGAAGCCATTCTCTTGTATTACTCCACACCTTATTACTTTTTACATATCAAAAATACAATTGTATACACATCACAGAGTCCTTTTCAGGTCAAATAGTTAGTAAGGATGACTTTCACCAAACATGGGTAAGAAATATATAGAATATAGTTGAAACAAAGAGTCTGGAAATTCTATGTAGACGATAACATAGCGTGGCCAACACAAGTGTTTCGAACTAATTGATAGCCTGTAATTAAATCCGAACTATGATATGGGGATAAATTTGCTGTTGGTCCCCCACTGACCTCTCATCCCAATTCCTTTATTTGCTTTTATTCAGCATGTTCAACAAGCGAGCCCAATATACATTAAAATACAAGAATAAAGGTGTTAAAACTACATTTGTATGCAGGTCCTTCTAAAAGGCTGTCCTTGTTCCAGGAACAGTTAACTAATAAGAGTTTAGTAAACAGGATTAAGAATGGGGAAGCCATATTTATACATGGTAAGCTAGCTAAGGAAGCTAGCTATGAAAAAAATGCATCAGAAACGTGCTGATAAGTTTGGGCTAGATCGACATAGTTATACAGGTTGTTGTAAGTCAACGTATAAAACAACAAGACATTTCTTTCATCAATGTGAAAAACATTAGATAACTGCTCCCAGCAAACGCTACTGCTTGTCTAAGCTAAGGGTACTAGGTCAGCCAATCACAACTTGTTTTAGATGAATACCAAACAAGTCATGAACAACTCATTGGCCAATGATTTGGACAAAGTGTTCAGCACTGACTGCCATATTCACGCAAGGGAAGAACAGACAACCTGGCAGGTCAAGAGGCCATGACAATGTCAGCTGAAATGATGTTAGCAGCAGTTGTTCATCATATGTGGCGCCAAATGTAAAATCTTCTTAAATGATCACATCTAACACAGAAAAAGCATAACTGTTATTAAAGTTGTTCTCCTTTGTCTCTAGGAACATTTCAGGGCCAGTGGGTTGGTGGGATGCGACATGGCTACGGCGTTCGTCAGAGTGTCCCCTATGGCATGGCGGCCGTCATTCGCTCCCCACTCCGTACCTCCATAAACTCTCTCCGCTCCGGTTCGGAGCACAGCAATGGTACAGCTCTGCTAGACCGGACCGGGGCGGTGGTTCCTGGTCCTCCTCCTGTTCCGGGCACCCTGTCCACCAGCGTCTCCATGTGCAGTACAGGCAGCAGTGGCAGCAGCCCTGCAGTGTCTCGTGGAGGCTTCGTACTGACGGCACACAGCGAGGCTGAGCTGCTGAAGGGGAAGAGGAAGGGCGGGCTGTTCCGAAGATCCATTCTGTCTGGGCTCAAGTTGAGGAAGTCTGAGTCCAGGAGCTCCCTGGCCTCCCAGAGGTCTAAACAGAGCTCGTTCAGGAGCGAGGCTGGGATGAGTACTGTATCTTCTGCTGCATCTGATATCAACTCTACTATCAGGTAATAACATAATGGTGAGGTAGGATGAGGCAAGCTCTACTGTAGGTAGCAATATGGTCTGTAAGTCAGTGAGGTTGTCTTCAAACTGAACATCTAGAAGTTCTGACTTTTTATTGCAGCCACAGAGTTACTTCACATTATGTCCAATACCAACCTTCATTGCCAGTGCAGGAGGTATGTTGAGTGCTGCAAGTCTGACTCTAATGGGAATTTGCATCCCGTCTCAAACCCACAATGAATGTTTACACCTTCATTAGCTGTAACTGTGATCTTAACCTAACCATAACCTTATATTAATTACATTGCCATATGCAGGAATTGATGCAGAAAGTCCATTGCATTAAATGCTGCTGCAAGTTCTTATATCAACATCTATTCAATGTAAATGACTTTGAAGTTGACCGAACAAGTATAAAGATGTTTACCCTTCACTAAAGATTGAAAGTTTCTCTCAAGAGTGAGAAAAACTTCAGTGTGTCAGATATCAACATGAGGTAATACAATGAATGAAAGTGGGGCGGAAGGTGGTAGGTAGGAGAGGACAAAGAGTGATGACGCACTAATAAAGGGAACTGTCCTTCATTTGGAGGACATCAAGGCAACTAAAAGCACCTGTCCTACTTAAGAGTCTTTAAAGTGGATTTGCATGCAGTCCAGAGTGACCTGTAGGTTAAAAGGCAGCTGGCCTGGTGCCTGATGAAAAGTTTCCAGTTTTACGATGTGTTACTTGGTGATAAGCCTGTTATCTTTGTCTCTTTGCTCTGCTGTCAGCCCACTCCATTTGTCTTTTTGCATTTTCTGACCATCATATTGGACACACCGGTTTAGAATCAGAGAGCAGACATGCTGGTGGGTACCAATGAAAAGTAAAAGTTTTGGTCTTTTTGTACTGCTGCTTGTTTGGCTTACGTGTGGTGAATCCACTTACTACCACTGCATATATGCTTGGTGTCAATTTCCAAGTACGCTGAATTGAGACTTATTTTTAAAGGCACCTAATAGTTCAAACAGACACCGGACACTAACAACAAGAGTCAGTAGCTCTTAAGCTGTGTGTTGCCAAAGTGGCTGAGAGTGGATTATCAATTCTGATTCATTATTGGCAAGGCTGATAAGGAAAGAAACTGTCAGTTTGTTATTTCAACCCATATGGTAAACATGTACAGAAGAGCTTCTGTAAGTGTTCATGTATGAATACAAGATGAAAAATACATCATTTAGAATGGATATGTACATTATGTATTGTAATGTATCAATTATATACACATGTCCTATTTGTTTTTTATCATTGGATGATTCATATTATGAACACATTATAGTGAAAAGTCATATCGGGGCAGTAAAAACATACTAAAGACAAACAAAGATATAACTAATGCACCTGAGCAACCACTAGTTGAGCAGAATACTTATTATTCCTTACCAACTTCAGAGGAACTGTGTTTTCTCTGACTGTGAGAGAGTGTTATAGAAAGCATTGATATCATCTCAATAGAGGGGGGGGGTAAGGGAATTGGGGAAAGATATGTGAAGATGCATTGTCTGTTTGTTTCATTGTCACATTTTTAGACATGCATTCTTCATAAAATATCTTGGGAAGTGGTTTATATTATATTTTGGATTTGGGAAATACAACTTAATTGCTTTCTGGTGGGGAGTTAGATGAGAAGCTTGATATAACTCTCGTCTGTATGTTGAATATGGAGTTACAGCCAGCAGACAGTTAGCTTAGCTAAGCACAAAAACTGAAAATGGGGAGAAACAGCTAGTCTGGCTCTGTGTAAAGGTAAACAAAAATTGCTTACCAGCTCCTCTAATGTGCAAAGATTAGAGGTCATGTCTCATTTAATCTGTACAAAATCTGAAGTACAGGAATTCAAATCTGCTATTTTACATGGGGGGGGGGGATAACTTCATGGAGTGTCCACTGGTTGCCTGGGAACTGGTCCCAATCAGTAGGATTGGTATCGATCTTCTCGGCTAATTCTTTGACACAAAGCAATTTGTTGATAGCAATTTTTCTGTCACATTATGGAGGAGTTCTCAAAGCTTACCTGCCAGCTTACAAATTGTTGTTCTTCTCAGAGTTTGAATACTATGTTTAATTGTTGACTGTGTAAACCTGCCAAACCAATGTCAATCTTTCACCTTTCCAGTCTCGGAGATGCAGATGCAGAGTTGGCAGTGGCTGACGACGATGTGGATGCCACGGCAACAGAGACCTACTGTGGGGAGTGGAAGAATGACAAGCGGACGGGATTCGGTGTGAGCCGGCGGTCAGACGGGCTGCAGTACGAGGGGGAGTGGCTCAGCAACAAACGCCATGGCTACGGCTGCACCGCTTTTCCTGATGGTACAAAAGAGGAAGGGAAGTACAAGCAGAATATCCTGGTGAGCGGCAAGAGGAAGAACCTGATCCCACTACGGGCCAGTAAGATCAGAGAGAAGGTGGACCGAGCTGTAGAGGGAGCACAGAAGGCAGCTGACATCGCCCAGAAGAAGTCTGAGATCGCTCTGTCCAGGTATGGCTCCATGGTGGTTTACAGATGAGTGTTTGTGTGATGTCTGTAACTACCTTTTTTTTGGAGGAATGGTCTAAACTGGCTGTATGGTGGGTTGACAATTTTAGGTCATGGTTTATCTCAAAAACTGTATCATCAGAGGCCTTCAGAAGGTCTCTTCAAAGAACGTTGCATTTCCTGAGACAGGCAGTATATTAATCGATTGCGCAATTGAAGTGCGAATTCCAGATGAGCCGGTATACTTCTGTTTTTGTTTTGGTTATCTAAAAAAAGCATGTACCCACAATAGTAGCTTCATATTTTTGGGTAAGTCACAAGTCAAGTCTCAAGTCAATAAGGGCAAGTCCATGACAGGGGACAAGTCTGTAAAAGCAAATTGCAAGTCATTAAGAGTTCTGAATGCTGACCATTAAAAGGCTACAGCAACTGGAGACAGATTTTCCTTTGAAAGCTGTGTTAAAGTTTATATCCTTTAAGTTCTTGTGACCTTTTTTGACTCATTTTTATAAATAATGAGTCTATTTAAAACATACTGTGACATTTTATTTGCGAAAATCTGCATATTTCTCTAAATCCATCTTCATCTTAGAGCCCAGACCCCCCTGTGTGCTCCAGTAGGCAATTTCAGAAGCTATTTACATAAAATATACATTATTAATGACCACCTCTTCTAATTGACTGGAGGTGTGGGTCCCACCTTTACCTCCAGCCAGTTGAAATATGAACTAATGAATAATAAAAGTTCCCTTACGCCGCATCTTTAACTGGAGTATTGGCTGTGGCTGGAGATGTAAGACAGAATGTAGTGGTCTGATTCTGAATGGGATAGAACCTGATGTTGCACAGTTGAGGTTTCAGAATGGTAAGATTATGTCTACATTTCATCTTTTTTTCAAACACGTTGCACAGATATATTGTATTCCTTTAGCAGCACAACAGAAAGAAACAATCTTTACGAGCGCGCTAGTTTTAAAACTTGATCTAAAGGTTAAAGATCAAAAAGTTGAAAATCCTGAAGTGTACTGCGTTCGTTAAGCAGACAGTCAACTGTACAATGTGCAGAACACACACACACACACACACACACACACACACACACACAACCACTTGTCAATAATAGAGAGAAGATTGTCTCCAAAACTGACTCTCAGCCATTTTTCATGTAAATTTCCATCCTTTTGAAAGCTGTAAAGACTTTTTAGCTGCTGAACAACCAGCAACACTCCCAGTGGTTTTTCTCTTCATCTGGCTGCAATACAAAACTGGGGTGGGCTCATGCTAAAGCTTCAAGCATATTTGATTTTACTGTTGGGTGTGATGTAGTAATGCGTAGTAATGAGGGCTAATCCATCCCAAAGCAAAACATTTTTCCACCATACCAGATATCAGTCCTAATTGATTTGGAACCCTTAGTTACCATGGTAACAGCAAGAGCAGTTTGACAATAACGTAAAGCAAACCCCCCTTGAGCAGCAACTCATATACTATATATTTGTGTACAGTGCAACCGAGATTGAAAGCTTTCCCTGTGCAGCAGTGGCAGTAGGATGATGGGTTTGTATTAGCAGTCACATAATAGAGCTCTTTTACAGTGAAAAGAGAGCCCACAGAGAACAGTGAGGGTGTTACCAGTAAGACAAAATTGAGCCGGATTACATGTTGCATATTTTTCCTGTGAATCCCTCATTTTTAGCCAGTTAACCTAAAACCAGCCTGGGAATTACTGACTGTAAACACATTACATGGCTATTGCAGAAAAAAACATGACGACCATAAATTCATGATTTCATGAAAAGCTTAAAGATTGCAACTTTTTACATAGCTTAGAACAAATTTAGACCCAATGTATATATCCTGTGTAGGACTGCTTTTATTATTACATTTTCACCAGTTAAGGCCACCACCATTTCTAACAACAAATATATTTAATTAGTCAGTCACTCAGTATCTTAACCCCAAGTTCTTTTCAGTACATTGATGTCTTGTCTTCTGCTCTCAAAGAACACAAACAAACTACTTGTTGTTATATGAAGACATTTCTTTAATAGCTAAACATCTGCATAATACATGATAAAGACAATAACAGAACAAATGAACAAAAAACTTAAATGATAAACCTTAACTCAGTGGGCCATAGGGAAGTGAAGTATGTGACTTAAAGTCATAACAATTTATAATATATTTCTTTGGCTGCCTGCTTGAGGAAGTTATCAGACCTGTCAAATTGATCTATTGTTGCAGCTAGCTCATGATCACATTCTCGGAAGGATTGTTCTAGCCATTCGCATCTTTCTTTCAACTCAGCTTTCCCTTCTTCTTCTTCTTCTGGATGCACACAAGCACACTTATCTGGTGCATTACACTGAGCTTCCTGTTCATCAATGCACACTTCTGCTCTGGTTAGTGCCTGTTCAAATCACTGTGGAAGGGTTTCGTTCACTTCTTGTAATCGGGCAGCTTCTCTTTTGTGAGCCTTCAGATTAGCTCTGACATTACTGCTTCAAAGTCAGAAGGGTCAGCATCCTGGCTTAGAGTTGCAATACCAGACACCAACTCTTCAGTCATATTACCCCATTCTGGTTCCAGGTTCTCAAAGGGGTCTCCTCGACTTGGGGGCAAAGACGTGGCTGGATGCTATGTCTGATATAGTTTGATTAGATTTATAGGTAGTTTAATTCATGAATTTGGCTTCTTGTATCCGAATAAGAAAATTGAACAAGTGCGTCACTTTCAGCGAGAGCCTACTAATAGATGTGTGATTCTCAATGTATTCTTTGACCTACTGTTGTATTAGTGTGAGTCAAACAACAGCATTAGTTGCTTGTTGTTTAATGAAGTTAAGTCAATTAGCAAGTAAATGGTTTGATCTTTTACTAAGAACTGGGAAGATTATTCCCCCACTGTGATAGCTACTAAAGAAGATTCTTGAAACTGCAGTTGCAGCAGTACAGCCCTGTGACATCCTGTCTCACAATCAACAAGCCACAGCAATGCAGACTGAGAAAACACAGGCGTAAAAAACAGTTCACACAAAGGAGGAGAATCAGGAAGGAATGAAAATTTGGCGAGCTTTCAGTGAACTTGGGGTAAATAGCTTAATCATGTTCAACTAGTGTGGTACTGTTCGTGTGGTTCGATTCAACATGAACTCTTATCGCAAAGGTGAATTGCTGTTATGTCTACTTGATTAAGAGTTGTTGTAGTGCTGAAATCATCTCAGCAGGTCCAGGGTGGTTGTGCCATGTTTAGCTTACTGGTTTGGCCTAGTTGCGGGTACAGGCCTGTTAGCTGCAGGGCTGCTGAGAGGGTGTTTCCCCCCAGTGAGGTTCAGCTGATCTTGTTTCAAAGCTGTGATATGAAAGATGTCTTCACTACCGGTTAAGCTACAAGGTGATGCCAGGTACAGCAAGTCATCAAGCAGATGGGCTTGACATCAGGTGTAAGTCCCTGTTGTCTCAGGCCATCAGGCTTGGCAAAGATCCCAACCATTGCGTCGTTGTCTCTGGGTTTCGGAGCCATGTGGGCTGGCGTTGATTTCAGGCTTTTGGCTTTTTAGTTAGGGTTAGACTTGGCTGGAATAGGGGATATACAAATGTTCAGTCAACTAAGGAAGGCATTTCTCAGATTGCATTGCAGTCTCTGTAGATAAGCAATACCCACTGGGTATCTCTGCCAATGTTAATGTGGAGTTAACTTGTATTGTTTTCAGTCGGAATGACCCAATTGTCATTTAAATGCTTTTAGTCCATTTGTTACTTTAGTTTATATTACAATACTGTCTCTCACAAAGGTTTTTGAAAGCGCTAGTGTTGATCTGGATAGAAAAGGTCAGTTCATCTATTTGGTGATATTAAAGAAATGAAAACCGAATGTCCTACACCTGTAACATCTTGGCCATGTTTGTGTTTTCAAGGATGAAGTGAAAATCTGAATCATTTTGATGGCACTTTGATTATAGTGTTAAAAGACGCTGACATTTTGTAAAATCATTCAATCATCTTTCTTTGTATCGTACAAGTGTCCACCAATGCACCCATGTGGCTGAATCATTGAGGAAGTTGGCTCTGTGTGTAAACACTGTGGCTCCATTTCACTTTATAATTGAGTTTAATGACAGATTAAGACCAGGATTGAGGTTAAGGTGAGAGTGGCGTTAAGGAGGTTATGGTACAAGTGAAACAGCAAGTGAAGCGAGACCGTCTGGAGCTGTTAAGACTTTGATGACACCTTTCTGCTGAATCGAAATGAGAGTGTGCTCTCACAGTAACCCTGCTCATTGAACTAAAACAGTTAACACAGTTGGGGTTATGATGTTAATGGGCGTGCCCTGACCTTCTTTACAGAAGCCAGAAACTTTTGGACAGGAATATAAAGCAATGATTTTAGTTTTTCAGCCCAGGACTCAAAGAAAAAATTAATTAGCTGTCTTGGGACCTGTAGTCATGGATACGCATTAATACCCTTGTCATGTGGGGACTGATCAGAAGTAGGCCTATGACCCATTTTGGTCCCAACTTTGTTGTTTCAAGGAACCGGGTGATAGGGTTGTGGTTACAGTAGTTCTCTCGCTGTCAGACCTGTTTGTTTTTTTTAAACTTCATTTCTGAAATGACAGCTATCAAGGTGAACATGCTGCATAACCTTACACCACAGAGATCATTTAGGGGATACAAACTGAGCTAGGCAATTTGGCTACCAGCTTCATAGGAATCCCATTCCACAGTCCAACTGCTGACAGTTTGTACCCGCCAGTCCTGAAAAATACCACAGAAGGTCACAGGTAAAATGTCTATCACAGTACCCCAATGGTGTGAAGCAGTATTTTCTATATACTTTACCTCCAGCATCTAAAGTCACTATGACTAGAATCTCCTCTGACTTGCATTCCTAAAAGGTTTGATTATAACTATAGTGTAAAATGTCAATTGCTTGTGAAGCATTTTTTCAGCTTGAAATAGGAGGAAAAATTGTTTTAAATATAACCTACTTTTTTTTACATCTTTATTTATATCATGCTACATGCTACGTTCACCTTGCAGCTGAAATGATTTTTTTTGTGTTATAAAATCACAACTTGCTGCAGGCAACCTGTACATATGACATGCATTTCAATACATAACGATGGAAAAGGAACATATACTGTACATGCTGAACGTTAGAAGTTGGAGTTGTACTCTTTATGTGAAGCTATTGAAGTATGAATGACTGCAGATTAAAAGTAGAATCAGAGGGTTAGTGGGTTAGGTTTACTATCTGATCAGCAGCTGACCTTGGAATTGATCAATAATGTAATAATGTGTTGCACACTGGCATTATGTTCAATAACTTCCTTATGTACAGTACAGGAAATATGTATGCTGTGCATGTGTGGTGGGGGAGGTCTGAATCTTTGCGCTTGTATGAGTGGATCACCTGTTTTCCACAAGTGTCACGGCTCAGGTTGCCAGCTTTTCAAAATGAATATAGAGGGACAAAAACGTGTGAGGTAGAAAAGAGGGAAAAACAGATGGAGAGAGTATGAAGTGGGAGTAAGAGAGAAAAGGATGGTAAGAGAAAAAAAGAAAAAGAGAGAGAGAGAGACATAGAGAGAGAGATTTCCGCATTATGCCAACAATGTTGGCAGGCAGCCTGAGAGAGAGCAGAGGCTGGACCAGAAGCTCACACACACACACACACACACACACACAAACACACACAAACCTGCTTCTAAGCTTACTTGCAAACTTTGTGGAAGCAGCCGCTGAACATACCTGTGTTTGTAGAGTGTGCATGTAAGAGGACACATGAGCTGAATCAGTTAAGATCCAATCCTATTAGTCCTGATGACAGTCTTCTGCTGAGGGCAGTATGAGCACAGTGCGATACAGCTGCTCACCTAACTCATCCCACACTGCTGATAAGTCATGCAGACAGAAAGAAACAAGAGAAGGAAGTGAAAAGACACGCACACGCAAAGATTAGACTCGCTACAGTTTGAAGTCTAACATATATAAGATTAATTAACCTGCAATGGACAGAGACACCACTAACGTAAGCCTCATACATAGCCTGGAAACCTCTTATTGCGGAACCAAAACTTTGTCCCATATAAAGTCTTGTGTTAACAGTAGCAGCGTGTGTTCATGCAGCATGGATGACTGTGAGTTACAAGTACCCAATGTCGTTGCTAAATACAGTAAAAAGCCTTTGTCTTGCTTGGTTAACACATCCTGCTATAAAAAGGCTGTTCAGCTTTAACAAGCTTACAACTAGCTCACTTTATGTTGCTGTAGCAGCTGTTTCTATGGTGAAGATTTTCAAGACTACTGATGCCAATTTATTAGTGCAATGATACAGGTTAGTATGTTATTACCATTATTTCCATTCTTTATGACCAATCACTAGACTGTCTGTCTGGAAGCTGATTATCAACATAAATAATGACACATCTTTCACTCAACTATGTATTTAATATAACATATATTCTATAGTTAATATAATGTGTGATAATTAGGTTGTGTAACAATGATGAGTCCATACCATGGAAAAGTGACCGGTGTGTAATATAATATAATAACAAGTGACCTAATGAATCTCCTCTGTGCATTATGTGTTTTGGATGAATAAATATTGTATTATTGTGCTGCTGTGTAAATAATGGCTGATGATTGTCAGACTGCTGTAGAATAAAGCTTCTCGTGCTCATTTGAATACATTTGGCACAGAATTAGTAGCTTAGTTACCCTCTAAAACTCTAAAACCCAAGACTAATATAATTGTGTAACTAGCTATGTTTAAATTAAACTTTAATCCTTTGGAGGAAATTCATTTAGTAAACAAGTGTATCAACAAAGCCAGTAGGCATACATTAATATATGAATACAGTACAGCGGATGATGTGAGTGGTGAGCCTCTGAGTAAAAACTGCATCTCAGTTACTGTAAATGAAGGCAGGAACAGGTTCAGGTACACCAATGTGAACATAACACAGGCTCACCCAGTCCAGTCCCACCCATTCAGGTGATACACAATTATCCTGAATGTTGTTTCTGCTATTAGCATGCCTCTGCCTACAGGAAGAGACAAATGAAAATTTAGGAGTGACATCCAATCTATCTTTTATATACCAGGGCAGCTGTACTCATCACAGACCAGCTGGGACAGGCTGTCAGAGAATTTCTTAATAGTGATATATGTCAGAGATTTAAATGTTTTTTTTTAAAGCATCTCAGCAAAGTCACGTATCCTGTTGTAAAAAGTTTCAAAATGGACATGAAATCATTGTAGTTGAATATGAATTAATGTGTATTCTGGCAGTCATTTGTCTTGCCATGTGTAACAACATGAGTACATACAATACATAAAGAGATGATTTATCCTCGTGCACTAATTGAGTAAGTAGTTAGTGATGTAGTATACTGTCAAAACGGTGGATAAACACCTGCTGGTGGTTGTTGCAAGGCATTACAAACAACCACAGTAATGGTTGCTGCTTTTTCAGAAAAGAAATGGATGGTTTTATAATATGAGACACTATTCACCCATCACACCACTTTGACACTATACATATCTCTTTTTCTCATTCTCGTAAGTCAGTTTGCTGCATATCATGAGTATATGTGCTACATACAGTCATTGCAAAGGAAGAATCCTCATCAAAGTTGTGGATACTTCACACATGTGCATTTAGTGGTCCATTCTGTAGTGTGGGCAAGCAAACATGTCATAGACCTTAATTTCAACTCAAAAGAACAGCTGCAGTTTTTTTTCTGGGCAATGTTTTTTATAGTAGATCCTCTTGACAAGATCTGAGAGACAAACTTTTTGTATGTTCACTGACCTTGTTAGAACTGATCACAGGAATAATAAATGTGAACTATATCTCAGCGGGAGTACGTACAGAATCATTTCCGAAAGTAAATTTGCCTTTTTTTGTTGTGTGTTAGTTTTCAGTCTGAGTTACAGTGCTGCCCACCAGAAAGTCTTCTTTCATGCCGGGCAGAGTGCTACAATAATTCATAACCAAAGACTTGTACTTCAGAAGGCTGGGTTGAATTTTACACAAATAAATAAAGTAGACAGGCACCAGCAGGCAGAGGGAACTTTATTTCCTCAGATTAATAAATGATCTGTGTTTTGAGGAAACTCAGTAGGCTATACGGAGATTGAAGTGTTAATTTAATCTTGGCACAAACTTTTGTGTTTACTCTGTTGTGTGTTTAACTCGACATATGTAGATACATAAAAGAGATAGTGTTGTGTTAAACTACAACAGCTGTCTAATAAAAGCTGGACCAACTCAGACATATTGGTAACTAGCTGGCTAGCTAACAGGGAGTAAGCTGTCCTGTGTGCTAAGCTACTGTAGGCTAAGCTAGGCTATCTTGCACCTGTTTTGGGATACAGAAAGATGAATTTGATAGAGACCTTTTCATAATAAGACCACATACAGGTAAATTGGTTAAAATGACTGAGTACTTTACTTTAAAAGTAGTACTTGTAGCCTTTAACTGTATATAATACTGTATACTGTATGTAATTATCGTTCTCACAACATTTGAATTTCTAAAGTTTACTCCTATAAAGCCTCAGGTCAAATGGTGATGTTTTTGTTTACAGTCCTTATACTAACACCTTCAGATTAATATGCCAGCATTTTATTGATGTTAGGACGCTTTACCTGGCTTCTGTTATCTGTTCGTTTACAAGACTGCCCGTTGTCTTTTTCTGTTTGCCTCTCTGTCAATCTGTTAGTTTACACATCTCTCTCTCCGCCTTATCTCTCTTGGTGTCTGTCTGCGATCCACTGGCTGTCTCTCTCTGTCTCATTTTGTGGCAATCATTGCCACATCTGTCTGTGGGCATTTTCTCTGTCATTGTTTCATTTTCTGTCCTTTTCAATATATATTTAAACTATGTGCGTGGTGCAGTAATTTGAGTGTCCTTTAAATCCTTTTAGTTTAAATGCACATTTAAAAGTTCTGTTGGTCCTGACTGAACATGAGTGATGATTTCGACCCACAGGCAGATCTGCAAGCATAAGACATTAAAAGGAAGTTAAGACACACAGTCAGAGTATGTAAACTTCAGCTCTTTAACAGTATGCTGAGGAGGATATTTGGAGGGCAGTAGCTCATGCACAAGGGGGGATTTGAATTATTTTTGGGGAGGGACAGAGTGTCCTTGTTTAAAGTAGGGTGCCACTTTATGCATGCTTAAAGCAGATAAACCCAGATCTCAATACAAAAAGTGCTTGAATGAGCCGATTTCATGTCAGAGCAGCACAGAAAAGCAAAATCAGTGACTCCGCGATGAGGTTAGATTTGGCGTCTTAGCCCATAGCGTGCCTTTTTCTTGACATGAGACTTTTATATTTTTGTCATTGACTTCTCAATTGTGCATTCGATGGTATAGTCAGATTGATGTTTATCTCTCTAGAATTAGCTGTAAGCGACTGCCTTAAAACATATTCGTTGTTCTGTTTAATTCGTGCCAGACTTAAGATGGATAGCATGTTTCTCAATGTCTGAGATGAGGTGTGTAAATTCAGTGTGAAAAGTAAAGTGTTAACGTGCAGATTTAACTAATTCAATAAGTAACTAAGTGGCAACGTTCTGGTCTATGATGCAGGTTTTCTAGGATATCCAACTTCATATTACCAACCTAAGTGTACATACAGCAGTAGCGTGGCCTGCACACACCAGCTTTGACTCTCTGATACACACACACACACACACACACACACACACACACACACAGATATATCTAACCCAGATTCCGACAGCAGCATAGCCCAGGACAGGACAGCCTTTCTCTCTTTCTCTCTCTGTGTCCCAGAACAGATCAGCAGGGTATTTCCTTGTGGAACACCAGGAGAAACCCTGAGAGGTGAAACAGTCACAGGATAATTGCTGCAGAAGTTCTTTCATGGAGCAAACTGAAAGCACTGGAAAACTGGCTCAAAGACAATGGGACTCTTTGTTCAACTTTCCTGGAGTATGTGTGTTTCTAAAAATGACCACACACTGTTTTTAAATGTTTATTCAACTCCTAATATTTAATATGCATATCAAGAGCCAGGAGGGGTCAAAGGTCAGGTTTGGCTCCAGACCACGATCCTGGATCTGACAGGGACTCGGTGTCTTCCACAAAGGCATGTCAGCTGTCCACATACATCATGTTATAGTAAATCCTGGATTTGTTTGTGTGTGCATGTGTGTGTGTGTGTATGTGTGTGTGTGTGTGTTGATGAAAGGCTGACGAGCCCTGATCACTGTTGTCACATGTGCTGATGTAACTAATGTGGCATCAGGCTACCTGTGATTAGTTAGTACCAGATAAACACACCAGTGACTCACTGTGCTTTGTGGACAGAGCCATTCACTGCAATCCATGACCTGGTTTCATCAGCGAGCCTGAAGCCCAACACACACTCTCTTTCTCTCACACGTAAATGCGCGCGCGCACACACACACACACACACACACACACACATACACACACACACACACTGTTAGCCGCAATGCAAACCGGAAAGCTCTGCTAGATATTCAGGTATGAATCATTCTCATCATCATCAGCTGGTTCAGAGTAATGACAGAGATGATGGAGGAGCTTAGTGCATGAATCCCGGATTAGATTTTCTCCCACTGTCTCTCTCTCTTCACTTCACCTCAGTGTCTTTGTATTGCTCTGTGTGTATCTCTTAGTTCTCTTTTGTCTCCCCTGTCCTCCTTTATCCCTCTCGTCCTTTTAGCCTTGTATCCCTGCATCCTCTTGAGATGCTACATATAGTATTATTAACATCAACATAGAGCGCCAAAGTGCTGTAGTCACGTCTTTCATCTGTCTTTCTGAGTGGTCACTAGGTTTACTGTCCATAAACCTCAAGAACACACAATCCAGCTACACTTTACAACACTTGCTGCTAAAAGAACCTTTGCAATTTTTTCAAAGTTCAACAACAGTTACTTTACATTCAGAGAACTGCTTGATTCTTAAGTCCTTTTTCCAACTGTCCAGCTGTAGTCTCTGCTCTCTGAAGACTTTTACAGTGTCCGGTCCTCTCAGTTCTGCTGTCACTACAGACATGTCTGAACTAACCAAGACCTTGACATGTCTGTTGACTTGCCTCTTCTGTTGGGCAGTGTCATTTATCCTGCTATGGTCTAAGGTTTGTGGGACAGGGTGTTCATTAAAGGCAACTAAGACAGAAATTTGAGTTGAATAAACAACAATATTAGATTTTTTATTTAAATCACTGTTGTCCTTATTCAGACAAACAAATGAACCACACAACATACTATTAGATACGGCTATGTTACGAGGCTGGATTTTTGATTTCTTTGCGTTATCACAAATGTCAGTAGGATTTTGAATGAGGTTTTTTGACTTCTGGGGCAAAACCCTGATGTTCCAGTTCCACTTCAGTTCTCAATATGTTTTCAAATTGAGTGATTGTCACACCTAATTTACCGTTTGCTGAATACCCTTGGGACACAGTATACTACTTTGTGCCCCTGGTACACTGTGCACTGCTTGAAGCCAACAGTCTAGGCTTCGCTGTCTATCGTCAGTTGAAAAACGTACACTACTGTGCGCCCCTGGGACATTGTACGCTGTCATGGTTTCTCAATCTTTGGATTTTCCTACAAGTGGTGTGCATGGAGCGACACAGTTGTAGTAATAATTAGAGCAATATTCTGCAAAGAGTTTTAAGAGTTCTGCTCTAATGTAAGCTGAAAATGTTAGCATGTCGGGCTAACCAGTTTACAACCTACAGTAGTAATCTAGCATTACTTTCAAAGCCAACAAGCACATTTTTCATATAATGAAATGCTCCTTGGCTTGTCAGGAGCATCACTATAGCTATACTATTTTGTGGGATTATGGGTCACATTTGAAAAATCCTCAGAAGCCAAAATGATGCTATATCAGAATGTAGCTTAACTTTAGCACCCCAACTTTTTCTCTTTTACTGTGAAACTAATACTATATTAAGCATCCTTTGTTCTCTTTACAGCAAATAACATTTTAATCACACTTTTATTTACAGTTCTGCACTAAAAACATTTCTACACCACAACTACACTGCAGTACTAAAACAATACTGCTCCTTTATTTCTGTGTCTTCCACAAGGATCTGTGCAGCTATTGCCTCAGAATTGAGAGTGGTAAATCAAATCTGCCTGTTGTGGCCATGCAAGTTTGGTGTAGCAACAGTAATTCAGTAGACCAGGACTTATTGAAGTGTCAGCTACTATAAACATACAATTAGAGCTGGGCCATGAGGTTTAACTTTCATGTACCCCAGATTAAGGATCCTACTGACTTTGGTGATCCCCTGACCCCTCCTCTATTGCCACTATGACATTGCCATTTTTGTTTTTAAGTGAAACTATTGGATAACTTGGCATGAAATGTGATACAGATATCCATGATGTCCGGAAAATGAATCCCAATGACTTTGGTGACCCCTTGACCTTTGACTTTTGCAATAAACTGTGATCCACAGTTCCACTTTACATCATACAAAACTCTTTAAATATGCCAAATGCTTCCACGTCTTTAACTCTAATTTGTTTGGAAATGTTTATGTGGGTAACATGATGTTTAAATTGATAACAGAGTCATATTATCTTGGTAAAATACCTCTGAAAGTTACAGTAGCACCACATTTTTCTTGAACCCTGTCTGTTCCAATCATAAAGAAAACACTGCTGCTTGTCCTCCCTCCACTCCTCAAGCTTTAATGTAGCGGCTGTCAGTCTTTCAGGCACTGCTGTAATTAAGCTGTCTCACAATTAATCTGGTAATGATTCATTGATGTTGAGTATGTAACACCTTTCAACTCTGTCTTCTTTCTTCCATTCAAGTCTCTGGCTTTGTATGTCATTCTGTGTGACACAGTCGCCCTCTTTACCTCTCCTTTGTCCTACTCTCCTCCCTCCCTCCCTCATTCCTCATCACCCCACTCGATCTCTCTTTCTTTTCCTCCATTCTTGCCTTCCATCTGCAACTCTTTGTCTTTTTTTCTTCTTCTTTTGGACAGGATGTTGTGTTGTATAATCAAGCTTCCTTTGAAAAGGCAGCTCTTTTCTCTCCAGGCAGTTGATTCATCCAGAAACAGGTTGTTCCCGAGGAAGACAAGAGTGGGACAGGAAGTTATAGAGAAACAGATGAGAAAGAAAAACAGAGAGAGAATATGAAGGGAGTTTTTTATGTGTTGTGGTGCAAGCACCAAGGTGAGAGAAGGTATAGCAACAGTATGTGTGCATGAGAAGCAGTGTATTTCATAACCTTGCGAATAGCGAGATTGCCTCTAGTCTACATCTGATTATATCACGTGAAGCGGTAAGACAGTCTTCTTTTCTCTCCTTACACCTCACCTCCCACACAACCAACGGGCATGCACTCACACGCACGGCGGTGTTGAGTATACTGTGGGCCTGGCATAGCAGTGCTGGCAGAGAGTGCAGAGAGGGGCAAAGAGAAACCGAGAGGCAGAGAGGAAAAAATCAATAGCCATCGACATGCAACACTGCATCAAGACTGTTACTGCCCAGAGAGAGAGAGAGAGAGAGTGAGACAGGGAGAGAGAGAGAGAGAGAGAGAGAGAGGGAGGGAGGGAGAAGATGAGGCAGGGATGGCGAGGCTATTGTACCAAGCCCATCATAAGACACTGAAAGATAGGTGAATGGAAAGAGATAGACCAAGGTGAGAAGAGGGCTTGTAATTGAGATCTATTTGATATAACCGCAGGGGAAGAAAGAAAAGAAGAGAGGGCAGGACAAGAAAAAAGATGAAAAGGGGACCGTGATAAAGAAGGTATGGCCAATTAGGGAGAGGCAGAAAGGAAAAAATTGAGAGAAATCAAAGAAAGAGCGAGAGAGAGATATGAAAATGAGACTGTAATGGAGCAGTTAGAGAAGATGGAGATGTGAAAAGCGCGACAGGCACCAGCAGTGACATGAATTGTTTAGCGATAGTAAACACATCTTCAAGCAAAAGATTACATCTCCTGTAAACAGCTGAATACTTACTGACTCATCATACTCTGTGATACCTGTCCTCCCATAGATACTGTGTGAGGTACAATATCATGTAATGTGTTGATGTGTACATGCATGTTTGTGGTCTTGCTGTGTGTGTGTGTGTGTGCGTGTGTGTGTGTGTGTGTGTGTGTGTGTGTGTGTGTGTCTGTCTCACCCTCTGGCTCAGGTGTCTGAGATGCCAGATAATGTGATTTGTCAGCCATAACAAGACACAATAGAACAGATCACTCAGATACAGTACGGATGAATCGGTGTTGTGTTCTTTTAATAATGACATCTGAGAGTAAATGCTGGGTATGTGTTCAACTGTGATGTGGTTGTATGTAGATGTTTCATGTTCATACTGGACAGTTTGTGTTTATTCACCCCAAGCAGCTGATGTACCGACTGTATGTTAGCTGTCAGCTACCTAGCAACAGACCTACCATCTGTGTCTGTGGCTGCGTGTTTGTGTTCACTTCAATTCCTGAACTCAGACACTCAGTTCTTCTGTTTATTTCCCACAAAACCTGTCATGGTAACTTCTGTTGGGCGATGTATTGTCTCAGAAATAATCGCGATAAACAATATTATTGTCATTTGAATTAAAAAAAAGAAAAAAGATCAAGGTCATGTCCATGTATCATACGATAAGTCCATATATAGACATGATAATTTGATAATGTAATTATTGTGACAGGCCTATTTCACACCAGTTTGTCTCCTTTTTTCCTCTCTTCTCTCTTGAAACATTTTCAACCACTACTTAGCAACATTCATGGAAATTAGTGACAGCAAATGCAACAGGTGTGGATGAGATCAGTGTAGTTGCCCAATTGTAAGTCAACTTATAGAAATATAAATCAACGTATTTCTTCGATGGGTAAAAAGGACCAAAAGTGTCAACTGAAAATGGTGCTTGGTGGCATGGATATGTCACTTGCTATCAATGAGTTTGGGCAAAGCAAAACAAAATAACCCCACCTCCCAACAAGAAGTTAACTAACATGATTATCTGGCAGAATGAATGAATGAAATAAAATGGTCTGAAAATCAGGCTACAATGACATTAAGATGGTTCAATTTCACACTGAAATGCACCTATGTCATGGAAAGGCATATCAACACTATGCTTTACGCTACCATGCACCACAAGCATTGAATAATCTGTACGTACATCTATTGACGAATTTAAGGATATCATAGAATCTGGTGATGAAGGCACGTAGGAGTTTGAGTGTCCGTTCTTCTGTTTTATTGTGAATGTCAATGGGACTTCCCAGTATGAATAAAAATGAAATAAAGAGGGTTTAGAATCTAATCTGTATCTCTTGGTCCTGTAACATTCAGCACACAACAAAACTGGACATCACAGCTGACATCTGGTGCAGTGTGGGACAGACGGTCTGAGTCTCAGCTGGTCTGACTCCCTCCTGCTCTGTGCGCTCACCCAAATTGTGCTCTAATACAGCTACACTGATGAGTCGAACACTTCTCATTTACATGTCTTCTCCCTCTGAATGCGCATAAAATAATGATTCGACCACTGCTTATAAATGCTTCCTCAGACACCGATCAAATCAGTATTCTATGATCGCACAGCTGTCTAGCAAAATAAACACAACTACACTTGGAAGGTGACGTATTATGTCTGATCTAGGCTATATACTAACCTGTAAAATGAGTCATCACAAAGTGGGTTAGAAGCAATACATAGTTGTTTTCTTTAATCTGTCACACCCAGAAAATGTCATCTTTTCCCAAAAGCTCTGTTTTCCTCATCCACACAACAACACAAGGTCGGCATTTTAAGATTCATCCTCTCTGGAGACCATTTTTAAGTGAGAAAAACAGCAGCTTAATGTGGACTGAAAGTTGAGGTTTCAAATTTAGTGCTCTAATTCATCTCCACTTTGCCAAGCTAATCGGTTGTGGGTTGGACAATGAAGGTTGTTGCCAAGTTTATGGCACATGAGGGTGAAACCCCCTTGAGGAGTGCTGTCTCAAGGGGGGTTTCGAACAAGCTCAACAAAAGTCCTGTGAAATAGCTGTGAGAACAAACAGACAGCTGATTGTACTGTGACAATTCACTCATCTGCATATTTTATCTTTTCCTCCCACTATAAGAGGATTGTGTCCACTTCACAAGGTATCCCATCACCACTTAGGAAAAATACACCAGCATCCTGAACTTTAAGTTGCATTCTGAGGGTCCTGTGTGTAAAGAATAAACCGAGGCTCAACCAGAAACACGCCTATATCAGTGAAAACTGAAACTCTGATGTGCTGTAGGTACTCTTATTGTTCTGTAAAGGTCAGTTACATTTTTTGTTTAGTTTTTTTTAGTTAGTATTTGTAGACCTTTTTATTCTTTATCTTGTTCCAACCTGCTGTACTCTACAATTTGGAAACCACAGCAAATATTTGGTGTCACTTTTCTTCTTCTCATTTGAAATGTTTGAAAGTGAAGTTTGATTTATCCGCTGTGTTTTCTGTCTTCTTGTGTGTCAGGACGGCTCATGCGCAAGGTAAAGCAGAGGCAGCGGTAGGAGCGGCTCAGAAAGCCCAGGAGGAGAGTCGGATGGCCAGGGTCACCGCCAAGCAGTTCTCCCCCTCTTTCCAGCACCCAGGAAATGGTGAGCACACACACATACACACACACACACACACACACATACACACACACACTCCTTTTCCTGTGTGCATCACATGCCCATATCCATGTGTACAGTTATATCCACAGACCCAGCCAAGCAGACATATAACACGTGTGTGTGCACATGCATGAACAAATGAAACACATATGAGTGTGTATTTGTGTATGTGTGGGTCGCTGATAAAGGTCAGTGTCAGCCACCCTCCAGCTTTGTGTTTCTGCTTCTGTCACTCACACCTGTAAAAGCACTGCAGGTAGCCAACCCACAACAACATGCGCCATTCAAGCGGCATGACACACACGAACACACACTGGCTTCATGACACATGCTGTACACACCCACACAGATACCTGAGATGACAGTGATTGTTCTTTTGCCATCTATTCTGCTCTCAGCGTCTGTCTGTCTGTTTCTCACACAGCTAAATAACTCCCTCCATGTTGTTGTGAGGACGTCTATGTCAACAAGCATCAGCGCTGACATTTGGCAACATGTCTGTGTTGATATGTACAATCCTCCACCCGGCTGTTCCCCTTGTGTCTGTTCACAGATTAAAACTAAGGGACTGTATCAAAATGATTAGGGCCTTTGAGGGGGTCAGAGCAGAAGGGCAATTCCAAGTTAGGGTTTTTTTGGTGGAGGGAGGGTAGTTTTCATTTTTGTGGGAGAGTGTAGCAGGATGGGGTTCAAAAAAAACAACTTTTTCTCATTTCAGATTCATTCACACACACACACACACACACACACACACACACACACTCATAATGAATTGATGTTGCAACCTCCTCTTCCTCATTGTTAGGCTACTTTAGGCTTAAGGCAATTTATTTGCGGGACATTTTTTCCTGGGCTTTTGGTTACTGTTGCCGCTCATTGATACAATTTACCCTCTGTGCATTATAGCCTGCTAACCAATCATCACTTGCCCAAAACCCAGCCAACTTTCATTTAATTCCAATTGGATAAACCTTGCAACTCCATATTTTGTTTTGGACATACTGGGTTTTCCGACAGTGACTGTATTTATTAACATTAAAAGAATGGGTCAAGCCTTGTGTCATAATTCTGTGGAGCCCAACAAAAACAACAACACATTTGTTTTCTCACATCATTGAAGGCCCCTTTCTGCTCAAGGGCCCCTGGTTACTTACCCAGATTGCCCACATGGTCGATCCGACCATGATCAGGCTACAACATCATTTGTACTTTTTAATGTATATATTTTTCTTCTTATTTTATGCCTTTATTTGATAGCGAGAGAGATGACAGGAAATGAGAGTGATAGGGTATGACATTCAATAAAAGGTCAGCTGCTGGAAACGAACTGTGATTGTTACAGTTATGCCTCTAAATCAGTAGGTGAACAGGGTACACTGTACATTTTTATTGAGTGAAAATCCATCACATGCCTCATTTCACTCATTCTGTGGCTGGTTACCTTCTCTCCTTAAAAAAAAATAGATATCAATATTCACAATTTTTCTTATGTTTGTTATAAATATATTATATTAGTTGAAGATATTGGTGAGGGGTATTTTGGGGAGGCTCTATAAAATGTCATACAAGATTCAACCCTCATACACACTCCAATAATTTTGATACAGTCCCTAAATTGTACTAAGATTATATGCATGTAAATATCACTTTTGTGTCATTGTTGATTGAACTCCGATATTTATTATGTGGTTAAACAAGTTGAGAGCAGAAAGCGGCGATGACTGGCACGGCTTTATATCTTCTTCATCTCACCTCCTCCCTAAATGTCATCTTTCTGATGTCATCCATCTATTTCAGGCATGGAGGTGCAGCGTCCGAAACGTCAGGTGTCCAGTGAGGTGGAGGGTGAGGGTTTGTCGAGTAGTGCTGGGACCGCAGACAGCCCCGACCTGTATGTGAAGAGCACGGGCTCGGACGACCCTTCAAATGCTACCCCTGACCTCAGTCCCCCTTCTTCCTCACCACCCCACACCCCACCTCCCCCCGCCCGGCCGGCCCAGCGCAGCAAGAGTGCCCGCTTCCACCGGCAGACCGCCGTCGACCACTCGGACAGGGGGAAAGAAGCGGCAGAAAGGGGTGAGAAAGGTGGGGGAGCAGGGCAGACGGAGATCCAGGTGTTGATGGAGGGAGGCAGCGGGGGAGGGGAAGATGGCAGAGGAGGGAAGGGGGAGTACTCGCGGGCTAACAGCTGGACCGAGGACAAGAGGAAAGGGATGCTGTCGAAAGCGGGAGGTGGACGAGGAGCGAGCCGGACCAACGGACACAAACACAGCTCCTCCAATCACAAGTCTAGGGAGCACAGCTCCTCCAATCACAGACAGGCCAGGGGAGACAGGTGGACAGAGTCGTCCTCATCTGCCTCTTGGACGTCCGCGCACAGGGGCGTGCACGGCAGGGGAGGCAGGCTGCTGGAACAGGATGAGGAGAAAATCAGCAACTACGAGATGGAGATGAAGCCTTTACAGCCCAGAGACTCCACTACCCACAAGCCCCATGGGCACGGGGAAGAGAAACACGGGCACAGTCATGCTCAAGGAGAGGGGCGTTCGAACACCGTGCAGCGACAGAGGCACAAGAACCGTGATGGGAGGGAAGGGAGAGAGGGGAAAGAGGGGAGGGAGGGGGGTAAAGACTCAGCGCACAAGCTGGACAGACCAGGGGAGAAGATGGATTCCCGGCCTCTACGTCGGGACCTCACCCTCTCCCCCCCTCTGAGGTCCTCCCCCATCACGCCAGAGCAGCAGGACCTCAGCCTCATGCAGACCAAAGGCAACTCGGTAAGACTCTCACAGCAACCTCTCACAAACAAAACCCTCACCCAACTTTGACAGACAAGATTAAAGCTTCACACAGGGAGATTTTTGTCTCACAAAACTGGTAATAGTGTCTCAACACAAGCCTGCACAAATGACCTTCAGATTGGAGTTGAAATTTCAGAGCAAAGTGTCTTATAAACAGCACTAATAAGGCCCTCTTTACAGCTTCTTTATCCTCTTCAAACACATCATCATTATCTCCACCTCACCAGCCACTGTGGATAAACACCTCAATTTCAATTTAGATCTGTGCAGAGTTGCCTTTTGCTGCTGTAAATCTCTCAGTATATTTTAATGCTAATGCGTAGTGTAGAAATAAATAAATAAATAAATAACCAGGCTTGCCTATCAGATATGATGAACTAGCATCTAAACTGTTAAATATCCTGCCTGTTTAATGAAGCATTTAATGGCAGGCTACTCTTGTTGGTGGCACTGTAGCGGTGTCTGGCAAAAAAAAAAAAAAAAGAACAAAAAAAAGTTGGAGCTGGTTCAACTTTTGCCACAACGCAACAATATTTTAATGCATTCTGTTTTCTGTCTGAATGCCCACTAAGACACTGAATCCTTAGCAGCAGCAGGGCTGCTGTTCTGTAGCTGAGTCTGAACTCTGACCCCTCTCTGCGGAGAAGGTCAATAAGCAATTTTCTGAGGGTCACTGAATTTATTCCAGGGGAGTTCCTTTTTTTTATATTGATTACATCACATTTAAAATATAACTAAACTACAACCATGTTTTCAACTGAAGTATGGATGGGTTTTTTTGCTATAAGCTGCCAAAACAGTAAACCCCCGTACAGCCCCTTACAGCAGTCACCTCAGTATTGCTGTAAAACTGAGCCATAAAGTCTATTTTATGTAATATATTAAAAAAAAACATTGATCTAATGTTAACTCTTAATCTATGGGAAAAAGAAAGGCTGTAGCAATTTTGGTGTGTGTGTGTGTGTGTGTGTGTGTGTGTGTGTGTGTGTGTGTGTGTGTGTGTGTGTGTGTGTGTATGTGTGTTGGGGGAGGAGGGTGGCCCATTTTTCTAATTGTTAATCTCAATCTCTCTTTTCTTCATTCATGTAACTGATAGAATATAACCCGAAGGTCTGATTGATTCCATTCAGTCTCAACTGCATTGTTAGCAGCCCTCATGTTCATTAGTTTTGTTATAGATGAACCAATCCAATCTAAGCAACTTGATTTTTTTTATAGATGCTAATTAGCAAGTGTCAGCACCATCATGCTAAATTAAAATGGTTAACACATTGAACACTGTACCTGCTAAACACACCAGCATGTCGGCATAGTGACTTTACCATTCAGCTCAAATGACAGCTGTGTGTGTGTGTGTAGCCACACAGAGCCAATAGCACAGCTGTAGGCTCTTATTTTATGAATTCTGAAGAAATTCTGATAAAACATAATTTATAGTTAACAGTTGAAGCTTCACATCTTTATTAAATTACCTTCTGGAATATTTCAAAGAGGAGAATTGAGACCACATTAACTCAGAAAGGTGGTTTTCAAAACATTCAGTAAGCGCCAAAGTTATTCCTTTGAAAGACAACATAACAATATATTATATGTTGTATAAGAGGTGTAATGTAAATACTTTATTTTTTATGAAACAACAATAGATCCCTAAGTGAGGTCTGATTAAAAACAGAAGAACATAAACACTGTCTCTGGTGATTACAGGTGTGAAGTTCCAATAGAAATCAGCATCACAGTGCCTTGTAATGTGCCAGATATGCAGCAGGAGCTGGGCCTGATCAGAGGATCAGGTGACAGTGATGAACTCAAGCTTCACACTGATAAATTTGTAGTGAAACTTATTTAATACACACAGCGGCAAAGATCTGCAACACAGACTGCCTAAGTCAGGGTTTTCTTTCATTTGTTTGTTCATTTGTTTTGGTTCAGCTTTACACATAATTAGGTAATGGCTCAGTCTAAAATAAATCTGTTTTTGGTTTATTTTCATAGATATGGCTAAGGTTGGTTTGAGTCCACTGGGGCAAACAACATGAATGCAGTTAAATGGAGGTCTTGTTTCAAACCTGTCTGATTGTTTGTAATGCAAAGCCTAATGAACCAATGTAAAATGATCTCTAATAGAGTTGCCGCATTGCCGTATCTCCACAATTGCAGCAAATTATTATAATAACTGAAGTGGACAAAAACAAACACAATTAGAGAAGAGTAGGATTGGAAACCAGATATTTTCTTTAATAAATGGAGTGAGAGGGCTGCAAACTACCAACATGCTCACCTTGAAATTTGTCAACGATGATGGACGCTCCCAACAGTACTCCCACATGTGATTGTTGAACATGCCATTCCAAAACCTTGAGCATTAGTATGCTGCCATAACAGCCTCTGCTCTTCTAGGTTGTATTCTACCAGATTTTGGAGCAGTGATTCGCTCCCATTCAGATGAGATATTCCTTTAATTAGTCCCACAGTGGCGACATTTACACAGGAGCATTTGTGAAGTCCAACACTGATGTTGGGTGATGGGATATGGCTTACATTGTGCATTCCAGTTTATCCTGAAGATGTTGGATTTGGTTGAGGTCAGGGCTCTGTGCAGTCAGTCAGGTTCTTCTACACCAAAACATTTATTAAAGGACCTGCTTTGTGCATGAATTGTTATGTTGAAAAAAGTTGAAAGCACACTATTGTCTAAAATATTATCTTCCACAATGAGAAGGCACAGAAACCATAAAAAACAGCACCAGAGCAAAATGACACATAAGTGTGTGGATAGGTTATCTTTATGCACTTTGCTGTAAAGTGAATATATTTTTGAATACATTTCCTTACATTTCTACACAGCTCCATTTGCCCTTAATATGAGACATGTCAGCAGCTGTATGCTGCATTGCTCATATCTGTCATGTCACTGCCACACATTGATTTGACTAAAAGGATTTGTTGCCCACTGTCATGAAGATACATCCCATCCCCAGTGACATAACACAATGTTATCCCACATATTAAGATAATCCTGGGGGAGAGGCACAAGGTTTAACCTTGTGAAATAAAGAAAGATTTTTTTGTACTATGAGCAAGCAGAAGGATTATGCCATTTATAATATAATTTTTTGGCTGCGTCTTGACTCAGGCTGGTAGAAAGCTCCAAACACGCTAATCCTGGATGATAATACGGTAGCAGCATTAGCTAATGAAACCAACAGAAGATGCAGAAGAAGTGGAAACTGCACTTCGTACAACTGTATACTACAAACATGCACTGGGCACATTATGAGTATGAGCTCTCTCTCTCTGTCTCTACACGCACGCACGCACACACACACACACACACACACACACACACACACACACACACACACACACACACACACACACACACACTAATAAATACAGTTCCTCGCTCCACACACAAGTTGTTCACTTCAATACAGATTTGTCTGCAGCAGTGTGATGACTCTGGCGCAGTGAATGAAGTTGATGATATTTTAGTTTAGTGGCTGCTACCTCCAATTACATGAAGACATTCAACACACACGCACACACACACACACACACATACAAAGACACACACACACATACACACACACACACACACACACACACACACACACACACACACACACAGACAGATATACAGGCAGAGAAACCCAGCGGTCCTCTCTGCACCTTAGTAACAGCAGATTGGCAAACTAGCCCCTTCCTCACAGACGGCCCCCTATTGGTTAACCAGCTCTCTGTTGCTAGGGAACAGCTTATGCCTTGCTTCAACGGCGGCCAATCAGTGGGCGTGTGTCAGTGACAGAGGGGCGGGGGGTGGGTGGAGGTGGGGTATGTGTGTGTGTGTGTGTGTGTGTGTGTACAGCCGCAGAGAAGCAAGTGAGATTTGGTTCACAGGTTCACAGCATACACAGATACTATCACACTCAAGATAAATACACACAGGGAATGCTGCGAACACCATGGGAACACTGTTGCTGCTCTGACACACAGACATGTGCTGCCATACACGTACACACATACAGGATCCAGTAGTTATGTCTCGTGTTCATGTTTGTTTATTTGTATCCTCCGTTAAGTTTATCACTATGTGTCAGTGTGGAGTCTGGGCAGGTAAAAGCTATATGGGCACAGGAGCAACCAAGAGTCTAATCTGGTATGGGTGATGGGGAGATTGCACGACTTTTACAGATTGCATGCAGTTAATACTGGCAGCAGCAACATCAGAGAACTATATACCAGCCACCATATCATCATCACAGTTGACTTGCATTGGTATTGTGTTTTCTTCATTAAATTGGTAACAGTGAAGACTGCCTGAACATTACTCATCAAAATCAGGTCTTCCCCCACACCAATTGTTCAGGATAGTCACTATACGCAAGTAGTCCTCTTGTCAATCAATTAAACTTATTTGTTGCAACATTGTAATACAAAAGTGCATGATACGTCAATGATAAAAAGACTCTTTTACTGTATCCAGTATAGCATGAAACATCTGTACCAAAATAGCATTGTACCTCTGTGACCACTCAAAGACATCACCCAGTCATCATCATGGAGCACAGAAATGAACCTCTGTGCATCCCAGAGGCTCATATTTATGAGAACAACAACTCTGTAAGATGTGTCCCCAGACAGCCAAGCCTTTCAGTCCCTACTCTCTCTAAGCCATGGCCCATAATAACAAAAAGCAACATGATGACAAAGATCTAAAAAAAGTAAAGAAATAAAATAGTGTCTTAGAATTAATATGAAAACAATGCAAACGATGTTGTCAGGTGCCACAGACTAATAAAAACCCACTTCTCCGCGTGACTTTAGATTTTAGGACGGTAAATTATGGAAAGCTTGGTGCCAGAGGAATGAACACATTTATCATTGACGTATCTTTAAAGTATATTCAGCATGTGATCAGTAACTAGTAGTCATTTGAAAACCAAGTGCAAAATCTTAAATGTACAAAGAATAATCTACTGTCAGAGATGGTGCTGATGATACATGTCAGTACACATGCTGCTGGTCTGATTGTCTAAGGCTTTCTTGGATATGCCACAAAACAAAGCCTTACAGCAGTCAAGCCTGCGAGTGATGAAAGCACATATAGGCCTCCCTGTAGCTGTGTGGGAGCGACGTGACTGTACTTTTTTGCAGTGCTTGATGAAAGGCAGTGTTGGTGGTATTTTGTACATGAAGTCCAAAATTCAGATGAGGATCTAAAACACAGCAAGTTTACTAGCATGGGGTTCGATATTTCATGTCAAGGATTTTTACAGTCTCTCTTTCAGAGTTTGGGCTCTAATAAGTAGAACTTCTGCCTTTCATCGCTTGTAGAAATGTTACTGAACTGACCATATACACTTTTTAAGCTGTGTATGGTCTGCGATGTAATAAAAAAAACAATTCCTGAAAATATTCTCACTGGTTGCGTTTAAAATCTCAACAACAGTAGTCCTAGAATGGAGCCTTTGGGCATCCAGACATTTTCTGCCAATCCAAGCAATTTAAAACTCTAGCATATAGCCTCACACATCAATATTATTATAAGGAGAATAGCTGGCTTGACTGTATTAAAAATAGTACAAATGTCTTTCTCTCTGCTGTAATGAGCACAGAAAGCTAGAATAAAATGGTCTTTGTTCACTTGGGGATGGAGAAACTACAACAAACCCTATCATTGCCTTAATAAATTGCTATGGCTAACATCTTAGTAAACAAGTCCTTATTTTGTGATGAATGGACGTCCAATAATCACTGTTTTTGGTTTCCGCTAAGTATTTCTTTCACAAGCTAGTTGCTAATTTGTGGGTCATTTGATGTTGGGCAGGTAGCATACAGTGACTTTAGCAGGGTTTATTTTCTAAAAGCTAAAATAAGCTAAATCTCCATAGAACAACAGGGATATAATTCTCCAGATATAATTATTGGACTGGACATCCAATAATTACTGAAGCTCTGCTTTCAGTCTCCAGTATGGTTCTTTAGTTGGTAGTTGTCAGTTTCTTTCAGCAGCTAGTTGCTAGTTTGTGGGTCATTTGGTATTAGACAGGTAACATATATTGACTTTATCAAGGCCCTGCTAACCGGACGTCCAATAATCACTCTTTAGCTCGATTGTTGGTCTCCAGTATTAGCTGCTAGGCTATCACAAATTAGCCAGTTGCTTAGTTGTGGGTCATTTGATGTTGGGCAGGTATAGCATACAGTGATTTTAGCAGGTCTTGTTTTCTAAAAGCTAAAATAAGCTAAATCTCAGTAGAGCAACAAGGATATAATTCTCTGCTTATTTGTCACTGTGAGCAACCCTTTCACATAAAATGTAATTTGATCTTTTTTATATTCATAAAGCATTAAAACAACAGCTTAAAATAGCCTCGCAATGATTACTTCTGTATAAAACCTTGGAAAACTATTAACCTTCTACAACAGATTCTTGGTAAGTCTGACTGCCAGGAGATGACAGTAAGCAGAAACATGTTTTTTTTTCTCTTTCTGCCAGCATTTTATCCTCATGACAGTTTTCTGTTTGAAAAGAAAAATGTTTGTAGGAGTCAAGTGTGCTGGTGGAGAGATTAAGTTGTGTTTCTTTATTAACAGCAGCAAAGTGGTTCATGGTTTCCAGCAAAGACAAAAGGACACCAAAAGGGGGGCTCACACTATTTGTGCCGTGATAATACCCAAGTAGATTTTTGTTATGTCTGAAGAGTACTGCTCTGTGCTCTGCGCATTTTCAGCTTTTCACAACAGTACGATTAGGAACAAATCTGCTCTGTTGATGTGCTTTTGAAAAGTAAATAGTTGTAGCCTGCAAGTTTACCCCAACATACTTAAGGATTGAAGAAGTAATTGTAGAAAAATATCCTTTTCAGAGTGCTGTACCAGTCACTAGAGTAAAATAAATGAATATAGAAGTACACTGCAGACAAACAGACATATAGCCTTTTGAAAATGGACTATAAGATTCATAAAAAAACTAGTGGCATATTACCTAAAATTGGGCAAATTGCTGCATTTATTCTAAAAAAAAAAAGAAAGGCAGAAGAGATTTTGTAGAAAAAGTGAAAGCCATACATTTTGCTCATCATTTTGTCCTGACAGGATAGATTTAACAGAATGTGCTTTATTTCCTCAAAATTAATGGGGAAATAGTTTTGC